>NC_042964.1:38112877-38117877 GCF_901001165.1 Salmo trutta
CTGCCTCTAATTGGGAACCAAACCAAAACACCAACATAGAAATTTTAAACTAGAACACCCCCTCGTAACGCCCTGACCTACTACACCATAGAGAAACAAGGGCTCTCTATGGTCAGGGTGTGACAAAATGTTTTGGCGTGAGTATTGTGCCGTGCTCAGCAGAAGTGGTGTTTCTGATGGAGTAAGCAGAAAGGGTTTTGGGAGTTCACAGCTAATTTCCAATTCTCTCTCTTTAATACAGTCATTTATTTCCTCTTAAGACTATGTGTTTTCCTATGCTGGTACGGGCCAATAGGGTAATCTGACTATAGCTTTGGGGAAGAGTAGAGCCAGTAGATAGTCCAGTAGGGAGATAGAGTTTAATTTGAAGGAGGGCTCAAAATTGTGTGACGACCCTCCATTTCTACAATAATAATAAAATAAAAAATAAATAAAAAATACATCCGTTCAGCTTTAAAAAAGCCCTTATTTCTGTATGTGTGACACTGGCATTGATGAGTAAGCAGAACTCACAAACAGGGGCCATGGAGAGTCTGAATTGTTACTCAGTGTTAGTCAGTGGAGTCAACCCAGTTAGAGAGAGTTCACCATGTTAGTGAACCATATCACAGTTAGCCGAGTCACGGTGGTGTTCGAGAGGGCAAAGCATCGTCACTGGCGTCACTCCCAGAATTCTTTACCTGGTGCCTTTCGTAGCAAGGTGATGGGCTGGCTACTGCCCCACTCCCCATACTTCTTTTGTTTCTCTCTCTCTATCTCTCTCTATCTCTCTGTCTCTCTCTCTCTCTTTCTCTCTCTCTCTCTGATGGCGCTCAGCCGTTACGTTCAAGGGAAGGGCAGACTGCTGGCGCCGCAGTGTTTGGGCTCTCTCTGCACACACACACACACACACAGCGACTCAGACACTCACCCACTCACCTACAGTAAATTAAGCGTATTGTTGTGTTGCCTCAGCCACGGAGGGAAAAAATGTCTACCCTTTTGTACACGTCCACATGTGGGTACGGGCCACCAGCAGTTACTCCTCCTTTCTCTCCCTCCTTTTTCCCTCGTTTCCTTTGTACTCAGGGGGGGGAGGAGTTCATTGACTGAGCTAAAATGTCACTGCTGTCACCAGTTCTACCACTCAGGTGGAGAGAACCGTACATGGTCATAGTCTGGTTCGACCACCTCTCACACAATTAATTAGCGGAGTCTGATGTGTGTAAAAAAAATGATTGTGTAATTACACAAACTGCAAAAGAGGTTTTACAGTATTATGATGTTTCAATGTTGTACCTACATTGTAATTATGTTATTCTGTAACATCACTATATTTACAAAAGTATGTTGACACCCCTTCAAGTTAGTGGATTTGGCTATTTCAGCCACACCCGTTGCTGATAGGTGTATACGAATCGAGCACACAGCCATGGCAATCTCCATAGACAAACATTGGCAGTAGAAAGGCCTTACTAAAGAGCTCAGTGACTTTCAACGTTGCACCGTCATAGGATTTCCAACAAGTCACTTCGTCAAATTTCTGCCCTGCAAGAGCTGCCCCGGTCAACTGTAAGTGCTGTTATTGTGAAGTGGAAGCGTCTAGGAGCAACACAACGTCTCAGCCGGGAAGTGGTAGGCACACAAGCTCACAGAATGGGACCGCAGAGTGCTGAAGTGCATAGCTCGTAAAAATCGTCTGTCCTCGGTTGCAACACTCACTACCGAGTTCCAAACGGCAAACTGCCTCTGGAAGCAACGTCAGCACAATAACTGTTCTTCATGAAAATGGATTTCCATTGCCTAACAGCCGCACACAAGCCTAAGATCACCATGCGCTACTCCAAGTGTCGGCTGGAGTTGGTGAAAAGCTCGCCGCGTTGGAAACGCTTTCTCTGGAGTGATCAATCACACTTCACCCAACCCGGCAGTCCGACGAATGACTCTGAGTTGGCGGAATTCCAGGAGAACGCTACCTGCCCGATATGAATAGCGCCAACTGTAAAGTTGGTGGAGGAGACTAATTGATAATGGTCTGGTGGGGCTGTTTTTCATGGTTTGGGCTAGGCCCCTTAGTTCCAGTGAAGGGAAATCTTAAATCTAAAGCATACAATGAAATTCTAGATGATTGTGTGGCTTCCCACTTTGTTGCACGGTTTGGGGAATGCCCTTTCCTGTTTACAGCATGTCAATGCCCCTGTACAAAGCGAGGGTCCATACCGAAATGGTTTGTCGAGATCCTGACCTCAACTCCATTGAACACCTTTGGGATGAATTGGAACGCCGACTTGCGAGCCAGGCCTAATTGCCCAACATCAGTGCCTGACCTCACTAATGCTGCTGTGGCTGAATGGAAGCAAGTCCTGCAGCAATTTTCTAACATCTAGTGGAAAGCCTTCCCAGAAGAGTGGAGCCTGTTATAGTAGCAAAGGGAGGACCCACTCCATATTAATGCCCAGGATTTTGGAATGAGATGTTCGACGAGCAGGTGTCCACATACTTTTGGTCATGTAGTGTATATTATACTGCATTTATTTTCTAACTGTTTTAGGGGCAAGCTCCAGCCAATAAACCAATTTCATTTCCATGTCTGGATATTTTTTTTTACCACAGCTCTCAAGTTTTTCTGTCAGAGAGGCGTAGAATGAGTGAAAAAAGACGAGAGGGAGGAGAGGAGAGAAATTCTTGACACTCAAGTGACCTTCATGTGAATTTATGTCCCCGTCAGTTGTACTGCCAGATAGTGTTTTTCTGGTTTGTAAAGCTTATTTTACTTTTGATAATAAGTTTAAAGTACCATGTTTACAGAGGTAAAGTAGGATTATTTATCCAGTCTAATTTGATAGCAGTAGGCTCTCCCTCTTTCCCCCCTCTCTCTCTCCCTCTTTCTTCTGTTCCATCCCGCTTTTGTTCCTCTTTTTTTTCTTTTTTCCCCATCTCTTTCTGTTTCTTTCTCTTTCGTCCCCTCTCCCACTTATCTCCCTTCTCTCCCTCCGCCTCCCTCCCACCTCTCTCTCTATAGTAACATTAGTAATCTTGACCGCACACGAGCAGCACACCAGAATTAGATGACAATGAAACAAATAAACACTGCTGTTGGATAACATTCACCTCTGATCGACCCACCCCCTGACCTTGAGGCACCTCACAGGGTCATGACCTCGCCGTGACCCCACGGGAGCTCGGCGTAACAGGACTCCCAATGTTGGCTTTGGCCTCCATGTCCCGACCAGAAAGAAAAACATACAGACCAATTATTTGGTAAACATTATCAAAACACTTCATATACTACATGTGATTATAGTGCTCAATGTGCGAGTGTGTGTTTATACTATCTGTATGTGAGAAATGCTGTTAAACCGGATTGTACTCACGTGCAATCCCACTGGGCAAGCGATGGTGGTGCAGAGAAAGTTCCAGATGTGACCTGATGATAAAAGTAGATACTACTGCTACTTGATATAATGGGACGTCATTGTGCCAAGTCATTGTATCATTTTGTGACTCTAAGGAGAATTCCAAATCTGTCCCTCATTCTAATTCCCTAAATCCAACGTGTGTACTAATTTGCATATGTCCATGTGTGTACTGTTCATGTTTGTGTGTATTCATTGTTGTATACATGTACCTTGCTGTCTATAGGCCTACATTCAAAGTCACCACGCCTGCTACATTGTCTGTTGCTGTGCTGTGTTGCTGTCGTTTACCGGTTTTTCACTATCTCTCCTCCCCATCTATGTAAATCAGCCCTGTATGGAACAACCGGCAACCAGAAGACATCAGCCGGTGCCGCATTGACCAGCTCTAACCGCTACCTGTTAATGGCGGCTTCAGAGTCCACATATCCCCGCTAGAGCAGAGACGAGGTCGGACGCGATACGCCACTGCAACACATACGTGTTTCTCCCCCTTATCTTGTTATTTGATGGAGTTTTTCAAACGCAAACATTTTCTTTAGATGGCACTGTGGAACTGCGGGGAACGATAAGCATCGGATGCAGACTTAATTGCCTGAGATAGACGCTTATTATTTCCATTAGACGGGCGTATAAGGCCGGCCGTGCTCCCTGGCTCTCTCTCCCTCTGCCAGACTCTCTCTCTCTCTCTTTCTTTCTGTCGTTCCCTCTGTCCCTGTCTCTCTCTCTGTTGCCCTTTGATGTGGAGATGAAGGGGGGGAAGCAGGCAACCACAGTTTAGTCCTGAACAGTTGAAAAATCTGGAAACAATTGAAATGCAATGAAATCGTTTGGAGGTCTTTTTCCCTGATGTGCTTAGCTAATGATTTTCTTACAAGTTGCTTTATGTGTACGTGTGTGTCTTTGAGCCACTGTGTGAGTCTCCCACTGTGTTACGTGTCTGTCTTTATGTGTGTGTGTGTGTGTGTATGTGTGCTTGTGTGTGATTAAAAGTTTGTAATTTTATGTCCAATTATCTCTTTCCCTTTCTGTGTCTCTGAGCTGTGATTGGCTCCCAGCTGAATGTGACCCCTGTATTGACCAGGTGAACGGTGGTGTGTGTGTGTGTGTCTGTGGGTTTTCTGTGTGTGTGTAATCCCTATGAATGTGTGTATGTGTGTTGTTGACATCTCTCTCTCTCTGCTCTGCGCTGCCTGGCCGTTGCCTCTGTGGGATTTTCTCCTTCTCTCCCCTGGCGATACCCCCTCCCACCCCCAGCCCAGCCCAGCCTGAACGGCATTCCTTCACGGGTTCACTGGCAAGGCTCAAGTGGCTCCCTCTTAACAGCCCCTAATCACTCCGAGCCTTAATCATAAGCCACTTTTGAAGTAATAGTCAATTTGCTGTGAGTCCACCGTTAACAGAACAACTTTTACATAGTGGGGGCCGCGAGCCAGGCAGGGAGAGATGTATAGATAGCAGGGCCCTGTCGATGGACGGTTGTTTTTTGAAGCACTCTCATACGCACAGACGCACACAAACAAACACACACACAATTTTGTTAAATATTACTGTCATTTTTTTATTTTAGTAGAATTTGTGATCCTGTATGGCTCAGTTGGTAGA
>NC_042964.1:38125377-38190377 GCF_901001165.1 Salmo trutta
CTCCACCACTATCTATCTTTCTACTCTCTCCCCTCTCTCTCTCTCTGCTCCACCACGATCTCTCTTTCTACTCTCTCTCCTCTCTCTCTGCTCCACCACGATCTCTCTTTCTACTCTCTCTCCTCTCTCTCTCTCTCTGCTCCACCACTATCTCTCTTTCTACTCTCTCCCCTCTCTCTCTCTCTGCTCCACCACGATCTCTCTTTCTACTCTCTCTCCTCTCTCTCTCTCTCTGCTCCACCACTATCTCTCTTTCTACTCTCTCTCCTCTCTCTCTCTGCTCCACCACTATCTATCTTTCTACTCTCTCCCCTCTCTCTCTCTCTGCTCCACCACGATCTCTCTTTCTACTCTCTCTCCTCTCTCTCTCTGCTCCACCACGATCTCTCTTTCTACTCTCTCTCCTCTCTCTCTCTGCTCCACCACTATCTCTCTTTCTACTCTCTCTCCTCTACCACTCTCTCCTCTACCACTATCTCTCTTTTTACTTTCTCCTCTCTCTCTCTGCTCCACCACCATATCTCTCTACTCTCCACTCTCTCTCCTCTTGCTCTCACTCTCTCTCTATTTCTCTCCATCTCCTCTCTGTCTCCCTCACTTTCTCTCTTTCCCTCTCTCACTCTTGTTTCTCCTCCTGCTCCCCTCTCTCTCTCTCCCTCTCTCCTTCCCTCCCTGTCTCTGCCTCCCAGTACCCAGGGCTGATTATTAGAGCTCAGGCAGGCAGGGGGGCCTGAGGGGGAGGAAGGAGCAGGCAGGGGGAGGAAAGCAGACCTTATCTCAGGCAATTAATCAGAGACACTCATATTGCGGGACAATTATTCAAAGCTCAGTCCTGTATAACTCGCAGCCCAAGGTTCCACAGTGCTCCTGCTCTTTCCATCCCCCCCGGACTGGAAGGTCAGGCAAGTGAGAGGAAGGTGGATCTGAGAGGGAAGGGGCCTGCCTACTGAGTCTGTGTGTGTTTGTGTGGGTGCGTGTGTATGTTTGTGTGAGTGTGTTTGAGTAGAATAAAGCCAACAAGGTCAAAGTCATTCAAAGTCTTTTCCAGAGGGTTATGTCTTTGAAGACGTCTATTCCTGTTATGTTTACATGTTGTTATAGTTTCTGCCTGTTGGTGGAATGGGTGTGGATATGTGTGTGTATGTGTGTGTATGGTGTGTGTGTGTGTTTAATGGCTCTGTGCTCTGTTCTTGGTGCCTAGGGCCAACAACGTTATCCACATTCCTCAGTGACAGCAGGGTAGCTCGCCTGGCACCAGCCCAACAGGAAGAGGAAATAGCTACACTACAAAACCTTTATCTCCCAGAGAGACCTACAGGGCCTTCAGAAAGTATTCACACTCATTTATTTTTTTCACACTTTGTTGTGTTATAGCCTGAATTTAAAATTGATTACATTGAGATTTTGTGTCACTGGCCTATACCACAATACCCCGAAATGTCAAAGGGAAATTTTGTTTTGAGAAATTAAAAAGGAAAAGCTGAAATGCCTTGAGTCAAAGGTATTCAACCCCTTTGTTATGGCAAGCCTAAATAAGTTCTAGAGTAAAACCTGGCTTAACAAGTCACATAGTAAGTTGCATGGATACCTTGTGCAAAAATAGTGTTAACGTGATTTTTGACCTCATCTCTGTACCCCACAGATACAATTATCATTAAGGTCAGGATGGATCAACAACATTGTAGTTACTCAACAATACTAACCTAAATGACAGAGTGAAAAGAAGGATGCCTGTACAGCATAAAAATATTCCAAAACATGCATCCTGATTGCAATAAGGTACTAAAGTAAAACTGCAAAACAATTGGCAAAGAAATTATCTTTATGTCCTGAATAGAGTTATGTTTGGGGCAAAACACATCTCTGAGTATCACTCTTCATTTTTTCAAGCATGGTGGTGGCTGCCTCATATTATGCGTCTGCTTGTCATCGGCAAGGACTAGGGGAGTTTTTTCTAGGATAAAAAGAAACGGAATAGAGCTAAGCACAGGCAAAATCCTAGAGGAAAAGTCTGCTTTCCAACAGAAACTGGGAGACAAATTTACCTTTCAGCAGGACAATAACCTGAAACACAAGGCCAAATATACTGGAGTTGCTTACCAAGATGACATTGAATGTTTCTTCATTACAGTTTTGACTTAAATTGGCTTGAAAATCTATGGCAAGACTTGAAAGTAGCTGTCTAACAATGATCAACAATCAACTTGATAGAGCTTTAAGTGAGTGGAACTAGACGATGGCGCTCGCCAGAGATGGTCGCCTCGCTTCAGGTCCTTAGGAAACTTTTTTTTAAATGTATTATTTTATGTATTATTTCTTACATGGTTAGCCTAGGAAATCTCAAGTGTTACTACATACAGCCGGGAAGAACTATTGGATATAAAAGCGATGACAACTTACCATCATTATGACCAGGAATACATCTTTCCCGAAGCGGATCCTTTGTTCGGACCTCCACCCTGGACATGGGATCTTATCCCAGAGGCCCACCCAAAATGGAGTGGCCTACTGGTCAGACTCAGAAGGCGAGCATACCATGCTCCGCGCCCGAGCATATTACTCGCCATTGTACAATCTCTAGATAACAAGGTGGACGAAATTGGGGCACGAGTTGCCTTCCAGAGAGACATCAGAGATTGTAACATTTTCTCTTTCACGGAAACATGGCTCACTCGGGATATGTTGTCAGAGTCGGCTACTGAAAAAAACATCTCTCTGGTAAGAAGAAGGGCGGGGATGTTTGCCTTATGATTAACGACTCATGGTGTAATCACAACAACATACAGGAACTTAAGTGCTTTTGTTCACCTGACCTAGAATTCCTTACAATCAAATGCCGACCACATTATCTTAACCTGAGAATGAAACTTCCTAAATTCTATCAGCATATCAAATGCGCGACATGGGCTGCAAGCATTCTGGGTCATTGCTACTCTAACTTCCGCGATGCATACAAAGCCCTCCCCCACCCTGCCTTCGGCAAATCTGACCATGACTCCATTTTGTTGCTCCCAGCCTATAGACAGAACCTAAAACAGGAAACACCCATGCTCAGGTCCATCCAACACTGGTCTGACCAATCGGATTCCTCGCTTCAGGATAGCTTCGATCACGTGGACTGGGATATGTTCCGGATAGCTTCAGACAACAACATTGATGTATACGCTGACTCGGTGAGCGAGTTTATTAGCGAGTGCATCAGAGATGTCGTACCCACTGTGACTATTAAAACATTTCCTAACCAGAAACCGTGGATTGATGGCAAAACTGAAAACGCAAACCACCGCTTTTAATCATGGCAAGGCGACTGGAAACATGACCGAATACAAACAGTGCAGCTATTCCCTCCGCAAGGCAATCAAACAAGCAAAGCGTCAGTATAGAAACAAAGTAGAGTCGCAATTCAACGGCTGAAACACAAGACAGGGTCTACAGTCAATCACAGATTACAAAAAGAAAACCAGCCCCGTCGCGGACATCGACGTCTTGCTCCCAGACAAATTAAACAACTTCTTTGCTCGCTTTGAGGACAATACAGTGCCACTGAGACGGTCAGCTACCAAAGCCTGTGGGTTCTCCTTCTCTGTGGCCGACGTGAGTGAAACATTTAAACGTGTTAACCCTCGCAAGGCTGCCGGCCCAGGCGGCACCCCTAGCCGCATCCTCAGAGCATTCGCATGCCAGCTGGCTGGCGTGTTTACGGACATATTCAATTAATCCCTATCCCAGTCTGTTGTCCCCACATGCTTCAAGATGGCCACCATTGTTCCTGTTCCCAAGAAAGCTAAGATAACTGAACTAAATTACTATCGCTACATTGCACTCACTTCTGTCATCATGAAGTGATTTGAGAGACTAGTCAAGGAGCTTATCACCTCCACCCTACCTGATACCCTAGACCCACTCCAATTTGCTTACCTCCCCAATAGGTCCACTGACGATGCAATCACCATCACACTGCACACTGCCCTATCCCATCTGGACAAGAGGAATACCTATGTAAGAATGCTGTTCATTGATTACAGCTCAGCATTTAATACCATAGTACCCTCCAAACTCGTCATTAAGCTCGAGACCCTGGGTCTGGACCCCGCCCTGTGCAACTGGGTCCTTGACTTCCTGACGGGCCGCCCCCAGGTGGTGAAGGTAGGAAACAACATCTCCATGCCGCTGATCCTCAACACTGGGGCCCCACAAGGGTGCGTTCTCAGCCCTCTCCTGTACAGCCTGTTCACCCATGACTCTCACTCAACGTCAACAAAACAAAGGAGATGATCGTGGACTTCAGGAAACAGCAGAAGGAGCACCCCCCTTCCACATCGATGGGACAGTAGTGAAGAAGGTGGAAAGTTTTAAGTTCCTCGGCATACACATCACAGACAAACTGAAATGGTCCACCCACACAGACAGCGTGGTGATGAAGGCACAACAGCAACAGCGCCTTTTCAACCTCAGGAGGCTGAAGAAATTTGGCTTGTCACCTAAAACACTCACAAACTTTTACAGATGCACAACCGAGAGCATCCTGTCGGGTTGTATCTCCGCCTGGTACGGCAACTGCACCGCCCTCAACCGCAAGGCTCTCCAGAGGGTAATGCGGTCTGCACAATGCATCCCTGGGGGAAAACTACCTGCCCTCCAGGACACCTTTAATAATGTTTACATATCCTACATTACTCATCTCATGTGTATATACTGTTCTATACCATCTACTGCATCTTGCCTATGCCTATCACTAGTCACTTTAAATAACGGCACTTTAATAATGTTTACATATCCTACATTACTCATCTCATATGTATATACTGCTATATACCATCTACTGCATCTTGCCTGTGCCGCACGGCCATCGCTCATCCATATATTTATATGCACATATTCTTATTCATCCCTTACATTTGTGTGTATAAGGTATGTCACGGCTCTCTACGAGAGGTGGGTGTAGGAGTCAGGCGCAGGAGAGGAGTAGATGCAATCAAAAGTGTTTAATTAGTCCATCCAAAACATACAGGCACAGGACCTAAATACACAGTCCAAAAACACCACTAGAAAACAATCTAGGGAAAACACCTGAATGAATAAATGAACAAATCACGTCAACTAACATAAAAACTGGGAAATGAAAATAAACCCGCACGAAACAAAGCGGGTAGGGAGAAAATAAATACCCACACGAATCAACCTAAACAAGGAACAGGTGCACAATCAAAACAGACAAGACCAAATGAAAAAGAAAAAAGGATCGGTGGCAGCTAGTAGACCGGCAACGACGACCGCCGAGCATCACCCGAACAGGGAGGAGCCACCTTTGGTGGAAGTCGTGACAAGGTAGTTGTTGTGAATTTGTTAGATTACTTGTTAGATATTACTGCATTGTCGGAACTAGAAGCACAAGCATTTCGCTACACTTGCATTGGAATTCAGGTGGTAACACAACAAAATGTGGAATAAGTCAAGGGGTATGAATACTTTCTGAAGACACTGTGTATGAATAGTGTGTAAATAGTATTTTCTTGTCTCTTGGTGTATTTCCAAGATATGAAATATCTTACGTTGTTCTGGTCTATAACTGTTTTGTACTTTGTCATGTATTCATGCGTTTTATGTGAACCCCAAGAAGAAGGCACTGTATGTGTGTGTATGTGTGTGTGTGCATGCGTACGTGCGTGCTTCAGCACAAGTTCTCGCATGTACACTTTAAAAACCAATTTACTACCTAATCATTTTCTATTTTCATCAGGTTATATCTCATTACATTAACATTTATGTCTGACCTTTTGAACTGTTCTTTGATTAGAGAATGTTGTTGTTTGAGAATAGTAATTGCACTGTGTAGATAACACTTTTTTAAATGTATTTTATTAAACCTTTATTTAACTAGGAAAGTCAGTTAAGAACAATTTCTTATTTACAATGACAGCCTACACCGGCCAAACCCTAACCCGGCCGACGCTGGGCCAATTGTGCACCGCCCTATGGGACTCCCAATCACGGTCGGTTGTGATTCAGTCTGGAATCGAACCAGGGTCTGTAGAGACGCCTCTAGCACTGAGATGCAGTGCCTTAGACTGCTGCGCCACTCAGGAGCCCAGGCAACATCCATCGCGTCTGTTCCTCTCCTATATGTCCCTGCTTCCCTTCCGTAATACACAAATGTCACCTACATCGTATGGGTAAAAGAGAGAGGGGGAGATGAAAGGAGGGAGAGGGAGAGTGGAGAAGAGAAAGAGCGAGTGAGTAAAGAGAGAGAGAGAAGAGAGGGAGTCATAAAATGCAAATACAGCCTGCGTCCCCTTTAACAAATGAAATGTCAGGACATAAAATATTGTGGATGACAAATCCATATTCTTCCTTAAATAAAACTCTTATTGCGGCGGAGGGGTAATCATGGCGGAACAAAGAACAGGTGATTAACGATAGCAATTTATTGTATCTGGCTGCCGGAGAGGCAGAGAGGCGGAG
This sequence comes from Salmo trutta, assembly GCF_901001165.1. Taxonomy (NCBI): domain Eukaryota; kingdom Metazoa; phylum Chordata; class Actinopteri; order Salmoniformes; family Salmonidae; genus Salmo; species Salmo trutta. The sequence continues at coordinate 38,131,840 of NC_042964.1, forward strand.
GACAAGAGACACCATGGTTATCATAATTCATATCATAAATAACAGACCAGAGCCCATCACAACACAGCCCCGATGTCATCCAGAATAACCTTTGATAACAATTACCATAGAAGGCAGTCCGAACCCTGAAGTCACAATGTTATCTTATCCCTATTCTGTGCTTGTAGAATACAACAGTATTACCATATAGATTAGGCTATTTATAATAGAGCGTGTCACTCCGGGTGCGGCCCCTGCTTTAAAGCATCCATCTCACTAGGAGTATGTGTGTGTGTGTGTGTGTGTGTGTGTGTGTGTGTGTGTGTGTGTGTGTGTGTGTGTGTGTGTGTGTGTGTGTATGGCATGGTGGGGACATGCTGTGGTGTGTGTGTGTGTGTGCCGTACATGTGCGTGTGTGTAGGTGTTTGTATGTGTGTGCACATCTATATATGTGTGTGTTTGCCACAGTGGGTGGGGTAGGTGGACCTGTCAATGGGAGGAGATTATGGGCAGGTCTTTATGTGGGGCTCAACTGCCCTCTCTCAGTATCACACTGCTGCACATTGCAGGGGGGGGGGGCATAACAATGGGAGGGGGAGAGGGGGTGAGGAAGGGGCGTGGTGAGGGGGTAATGGAGAAGCTGGAGGAGATATTAGGGAGGATACTTTGATAACTGTTGTAGATTACTCCCCTGGCTGAAATGTATGGGCCTATCTTGTCCAAGGTGTTGTTCTCCTTCTTTTATCTCCTGATAGAAGTTTTCTGATCCCGGGTAGTGCTACCCTCTCCTCCTCCCCTCCTAGGCTGCTCCTGCTGAGCTGACAAAACAACACCGTGTGCCTGTATCAATACTTCATTTTGTGTGTGTCTCTGTGCGTGTGTGTACCTGTGTACCACATGTGTTTATGTACTGTATAAATGTAAGGTCCTCTTGTTAGGCCTAACACCAAGTCCCCCAAGATTGGTAAGTCTCACCTGACTCTCCCACACACCACCCCAGGGCCTTCCACAGAGAGTGGAAGTCCTCTGGAGGTGAATGAAATAGCAGAAGGGGAAAATGAAAGTTGGGTCGGGTGATGGCAAAAGAAAGGATAGAGGAGCGTAGGTGAACGGGAAGGGCAAAGGAGAGGAATAGATTTAAGGTGCAAGGGATGCAGCAAGGGGATGTCCTTCAAGGAAAGTCAAGCACAAGAAAGTAGTTAGAAGTAGGATGGACTCAGACTCTGAATGTGAGGCTTAGGAACAGAGAGAACAGGAGAGAGGAGGACAAGCACGAGGACAAGAAGAGAGATAAAGAGAGGAGAGGAGAGCAGGTGGGGTGAAGAGAGGAGAGGAGGGAAGAGACAAGGACAGGGTGATGGAGGAGGATATTGGACTCTCTGGGAGGAAAGGAAGTCTGTGTGAACCCTTAAATACTGCCCCGCTGACCCCCACCCTACCTGATAAATAGTTCCAGGGCAAGAACTCAAAGGAGCGTGGAACAAGACAGAGGAGACGTGTCTACAAGATAAAGAAGAAGTAAAAAGTAGAGGATCAGAGAAGAAGAGAGGGAGAATCAGAAAGAGAGAGGAAAGGGGGATAGAGGACGCTTTCACTTTTCTCCTTTTTCACTTTGCTCGACTTCACCACTCACATACCAGCTTACTGTCTACAGCAGATTCCTTTGTGTGTTTTTTTTTTTTAAACTCTGAACATAACGTTCCTTTTTTATCTGTCCTGACGCTCAATCTCCTCGCTCAGTCAGGCAACAGAATGCAGTTATAATGTACGTGCGGTGTGTGACTTCATGTTGGGATTGCTTTACACTCCTAAGTTGAGAATTCCCTTCATCCTCCTCTTCCCCCCCCTCTCTCTCCTTTTTTTCTTATTCCCTCACTCTTTCTCATCTTCTCTTTGAGATGGGATTCAGGAAGTGATTTTCCTCTCTTCCACCTAAATCTCTTGATCACTTGAATTTTTTGCTAGGCTGCTTCACCGGTGTCCTGAAGAATAAAAAGAGAAAGAGAGAGAGAGAGAGAGAGAGAGAGAGAGAGAGAGAGAGAGAGAGAAAAAGGGAAGAGAGTGAGAAGAGTGCTAGAGAAGGAAAGGGAACTGTAGAGTAGTATAGAGTTAAGGCTTTATCAGTGAGTGCCCTGAGGTATGTGGGGACGGAGCTGAAGCCAGAGAGATTAGGGTAGAAATGCAGCATATGGCAGTAAGGGGCTTAAGCCACAGCTTGTATTAGTTCAGGTGAAAAGAGTATTGCTTTTACATAAAACTGGACAAATCCACCCACAATGCATTTCCAGTCGGGCCACAATGGGGACTAATATCTGAGGACTTCACCTCCGCTCCCCAGGGTTCACCAAAGCCCCCTCCATCTAAATAGGAGAGGAGAGAGGGATGGAGGGATGGAGGGAGGAGAGTATGAGAGTCAGTGATAGTAGGTATGAGTTAGGGAGAGATGGTGACCTCATATGAAGGTACCTGGGTCAGTACACAGAAGAGAAAGAGGAGGATGAGGGGACAGAGGGATGAATTTAAGAAAGGTGTGAGGAAGAGTGAGAGATAGAAGGAGAGGGGGGGAAATGAAAGGGAAGAAAGGGGAGAAGAAAGAGGAGTAGGGATAAGGAGGAGCGATCAAAAGGAGGAAGAAGAGGACATCAGTTGATGGAGAGAAATGCAGAGGAAGAGAGGGTGAGGGAGCGAGAGGATGAGAGGGGGTGAGATATACACTTGCAATATTTCCTGATAGAGTATAAGCTACATTTGTCACTTAGCATTCTTTGACTTTTATCTCAATCTCGTTCTCCCTCTAGTGCATTTAGAAGTCAAGTCCTGGTAGTTTTCATCTTTAGAATACAGTCTGGGGAGCTTGGCCTAAAGTCTTCTTTATCGTCGACCTGTCGTGTGCAGTAAGCCAAGGTAACAATGGATCCTACATTCCATTACACTCCTTCAGTATTCACGCCAGACATCCAAATCTCCTCTGAAACCCCTCCTATCCTTCCCATTATGACAGAACAATACTGTTAAAAAAAGTAATTTTGGTCAAAAGGAGGCTAGATCTGCGACTTGCGCTTAACATCAATTTGTGACACGATTAATCAATTTGGGGGCCTCTCTTTCTCTATCTCTCTGTGTCTAGTTCCCTCGTTCGCGTCGTCTCGTTTAAATAAAGAGTTGGCCTGTTTGAATGAGTGGGGCTCATCGCGATACGGCGCAGGTTAAGTAGGAGGCGTGTGTTTTAGGATGACGCCCCGTCTGCTTCCCTCGTCCTGAAACACTTAGCAGGGTGATTAGCATAAGCTGATATCGCTATCGGTGAGCGAGCCATTGTGGTGACCCCTCACCCACCCCCCACCCCTCTCACCCCCATACCTCCCCCTTCTGAGTAGGTCTTATCTGGGACGTACAGGGCCGCTGTACCCTCCTGGGGAGGTGAGGTGCGGGGGGAGATAGAGGAGGGGTGGGGGGGGGTAGAGATGGAGCAGTGAAGAATCCTGCATGAGGCCAATCTCAGAGTCCACTCTTTCTTTCTTTCTTTCTCTCTCTCTCTCTCTTTCTCTCTCTTTCACTCTCTCTCCCTCTCTCATACTGTACAGACCTACCTCACACACACCTAAAGTATATGCCAAGGAAATGTACTCAATTTGACTCAATTAAGTTCAGCATATAGCTAACTTTTTTGTCAATATGATGAAAAACTCAGAACAATTCCCGCAAGCACAAACAAACACATTTCGTGAATATAGCAACTTCCATGGATATTAAAGCCTCTGAAATAGCTTATCAACACTGAACTATTCATACCAGCTTGCTATAATGATGCAAATGATAACATTGGTGCCTGGCTTCCTCTTTTCCTGATCCTATGGTTCACTTGGAACTGTGCAGCACACATATCTTTCACACATACACACACATAACTCACACTCAACACAGACACATGATCAAATTCACACGGCTCCATTGCTCATCCCTTTTGTTTGGCTCTGTAGCGATCACATGTTTACCCACAGAGCTATTTCTTCTAGAAGCCTCCGTCACGGGTAGAAGAGAGTAACGTTCACCTCTTTTTTGTGTTTGTCTGTATACTGTATATGCTAATGCTCTGGCTAACGCGGTTTCACACGGTTTGTTTCTCTAAATGATGCAACTTGCCAGACATCCCTTTTTCTGCTGATGTTCACACTTCCATTTTTTGGGAGTGAGCAATTTGGAGAGGGAGGGAGGGAGTATGAGGGAAAGAAAGAGAAAGAGAGAGCGAGGGAAAGCGGGGTGAAGGAGGAGTGTACAAATCCACAAAGGTTTTGTAATAAATGCATCGGCGACAATAAAAACAAAAACATTCAAGGGAGAAAAGACGTGTTTCTGTGTTAAACAATTAGTGCTGCAGCATTAGAGCCGATCACTGAGAAACAAAGGCTCTGCAGTGGCAGGGGTTTACCCCAGACACAAAGACAGATGCTACTACTACAGACCAGATACAGTACTACAATACTACAGCTTTATATTACAGCCCTGCCCGGCTCTACTACAGACCAGATACAGTACTACAATACTACAGCTTTATATTACAGCCCTGCCCGGCTCTACTACAGACCAGATACAGTACTACAATACTACAGCTTTATACTACAGCCTTGCCTGTCTCTTTTACAGTACTACAATACTACAACATTATACTACAGCCCTGCCCGTCTCTGCTACAGACCAGATACAGTACTACAATACTACAGCTTTATACTACAGCCCTGCCCAGCTATACTACAGACCAGATACAGTACCACAATACTACAGCTTTATACTACAGCCCTGCCCAGCTCTACTACAGACCAGATACAGTACCACAATACTACAGCTTTATACTACAGCCCTGCCCGTCTCTACTTCAGACCAGATACAGTACTACAATACTACAGCTTTATACTACAGCCTAGCCCATCTTTACCACAGACCAGATACAGTACTACAATACTACAGCTGTATGCCACCGCCCAGCCCATCTCTACTACAGACCAGATACAGTACTCCAATACTACAGTTTTATACTACAGTTCAACCCATTTATACTACAGACCGGATACAGTACTACAATACTACAGCTTTATACTACAGCCCAGACACAGTATTACAATACTGCAGCCCAGCTACAATATATTATAGCCCCGCTCTATTCTACAGTACTATAGCTCTATACAATACTCCAGCCCAGCTCTCTACTACAGCCCAGAAATGGAGTAGTGTAGGTGTAAGTGTACACTGTAAAACAAATCCAGTTGTAAAAACAACAGGATGTATTTTTACAGCGTATAGTATATGCATAGCCATATTGAGATATGTGTATGTCTGGATCTCAGTATAGGTATACATGATATTACGTCTTTCTGTCTCTCACATAGTGAATCCCCCTGAGGGCCGAGACAAATTGAGTGTGACACACACAGACACTCTCTGGGCTACCTGGTGTGTGTGTTTCAGGGTGCTATGGTAATCCCATCACCCTGTGTGGTCAGATTCTGGGGTACCGCGCTCCACTTTGAGCTCCTGTTGACAGTGTGTGTGTGTGTTTGTGTGTGTGTGTGTGTGTGCATGCGTGATTGAGTGAGTGAGCGATTGACTGAGCGAATGCGTTCGTGTGTGTGTGTGTGTGTGTGTGTGTGTGCGTGTGTGTCAGGGGACTCGCTTTGGTGGCCCCTTGTCTGTAGACTCCCGTCAATGGTTCCAGTGTTTTATGTGTATATGTGTGTGTGTGTGTGTGTGTGTGTGTGTGTGTGTGTGTGTGTGTGTGTGTGTGTGTGTGTGTGTGTGTGTGTGTGTGTGTGTGTGTGTGTGTGTGTGTGTGCGTGTGTGTGTGACTCCAGCACTTAACCTCCTGACCGGAGTCAGCCTGGGCACCATAGTAGCGCCACTGAGCCTCTCAACCCCCGCCACACAGCAGTGGTGTGTGTTACCCCCTCTGGAGAGGGTGAGGAGCCACACACACACACACTCAACCTTGGACTTTCTTTAGCTCCATGTTTAGTCTCCCTGGTCTTTTGTTCCTCCCTGATCAGTCCACCTGCATATGAGGGAGGAAGTCTCCTTGTTTCTTTCTCTTTAATGTCAGGAAGTGTTTGATTCTCTCAGTGCTGTATCCTGCTTAAGAAGGCCCCTCTAAACCACTAATCGACACAACACTGCACCCCTCTCTTCCCCTGTCTTTTCTTCTGTCCATTACTGCCTCCGTCTCTCTCCTCCTCTCTCCTATTCACAGTATCCTATCTTCATTCACCGTATTCAGACACCTGTTGCATGTGCTCATGCGGAACATAATCACCTGTGCCATTGAGTTACAGTGTGTGTGTGAATTATGCATGTGTGTGCATGTGTGTGTGTGGAATATGTGTGAGTAAGTGGACAGTGTGTGTGCTGGTGCAGGGGGTTCAGACTGGCATTCAGATGAGCACAATACAAGATATTTAATGCTCAATGATGAATGATTAGAGAAAAAGGGAGTGTGTTTAACAGTAGAGAGTGTAGTAGATGATAGTAGTAGATGATAGCGGTAGGTGATAGTGGTAGGTGATAGTGGTAGGTGATAGTAGTAGGTGATAGTAGTAGATGATAGTAGTAGATGATAGCGGTAGGTGATAGTGGTAGGTGACAGTAGTAGGTGATAGTAGTAGGTGATAGTAGTAGGCGATAGTGGTAGGTGATAGTAGTAGGTGATAGTAGTAGGTGATAGTAGTAGATGATAGTAGTAGATGATAGTAGTAGGTGATGGTAGTAGATGATAGTAGTAGATGACAGTTGTAGACGACAGTAGTAGATGACAGTAGTAGGTGATAGTAGTAGGTGATAGTAGTAGGCGATAGTGGTAGGTGATAGTAGTAGGTGATAGTAGTAGGTGATAGTAGTAGGTGATAGTAGTAGGTTATGTTAGTAGATGATAGTAGTAGATGACAGTAGAAGATGAAAGTAGTAGATGACAGTAGTAGATGAAAGTAGTAGATGATAGTAGTAGGTGATTGTAGTAAGTGATAGCAGTAGATTATAGTAGTAGAGGATAGTAGTAGGTGATCGTAGTAGGTGATGGTAGTAGATGATAGTTGTAGGTGAAAATAGTAGGTGATAGTAGTAAGTGATAGTAGTAGATGATAGTAGTGGGTGAAAGTGGTGGGTGATAGTAGTAAGTGATAGTAGTAGTCGACAGTAGTTGGTGATAGTAGTAGATGATAGTTGTAGGTGATAGTATTAGGTGATAGTAGTAGATGACAGTTGTAGACGACAGTAGTAGATAACAGTAGTAGATGATAGTAGTAGGTGATAGTAGTAGATGATAGTATTAGATGATGGTAGTAGGTCATGGTGGTAGATGATAGTAGTAGGTGATAGTAGTAGGTGATATTAGTAGGTGAGAGTAGTAGATGATAGTAGCAGATGATAGTAGTTGGTGATAGTAGTAGATGATATTAGCAGGTGAAATTAGTATTTGATAGGAGTAGGTGATAGTAGTATTTGATAGTAGCAAGTGATTGTAGTAGGTGATACTTGTAGGTGATAGTAGTAGTTGATAGTAGTAGGTGATAGTAGTAAGTAATAGTAGTAGGTGAAAATAGTAGGTGATAGTAGTAGGTGATAGTAGCAGATGATAGTAGTAGGTGATAGTAGTAGATAATAGTAGTAGATGATAGTTGTAGGTGATAGTAGCAGGTGATAGTAGTAGTTGATTGTTATAGCAGTCAGTAGTAGGTGATAGTATTAGATGATAATAGTAGATGATAGTAGTAGGTGATAGTTGTAGCTTTCAGTAGTAGGTGATAGTAGTAGATGATACTAGTAGATGATAGTAGTAGGTGATAGTTGTAGTGAAAGTAGTAGGGGATAGTAGTAGGTGATTGTAGTAGGTAATAGTAATAGATTATAGTTGTAGGTAAAAATAGTAGGTGATAGTAGTAGGAGATAATAATATATGATAGTAGTAGGTGATAGTAGTTTGTGATAGTAATAGATGAAAGTAGTAGGTGATAGTAGTTGATGATAGTAGTAGATTCTAGTTGTAGTTGAAAATAGTAGGTGATAGTAGTAGATGATAGCAGTAGGTGATAGTAGTTTGTGATAGTAATAGATGAAAGTAGTAGGTGATAGTAGTAGTTGATTGTTATAGCAGTCAGTAGTAGGTGATAGTATTAGATGATAATAGTAGATGATAGTAGTAGGTGATAGTTGTAGCTTTCAGTAGTAGGTGATAGTAGTAGATGATACTAGTAGATGATAGTAGTAGGTGATAGTTGTAGTGAAAGTAGTAGGGGATTGTAGTAGGTAATAGTAATAGATGATAGTTGTAGGTAAAAATAGTAGGTGATAGTAGTAGGAGATAATAATATATGATAGTAGTAGGTGATAGTAGTTTGTGATAGTAATAGATGAAAGTAGTAGGTGATAGTAGTTGATGATAGTAGTAGATTCTAGTTGTAGTTGAAAATAGTAGGTGATAGTAGTAGATGATAGCAGTAGGTGATAGTAGTTTGTGATAGTAATAGATGAAAGTAGTAGGTGATAGTAGTTGATGATAGTAGTATATGATAGTAGTAGGTGAGAGTAGTAGATGACAGTAGAAGGTGACAGTAGTAAATTATAGTAGTAGATGATAGCAGGTGGTGATAGTAGTAGGCGATTGTTATAGGTGAAAGTTGTAGATGATAGTAGTAGGTGATAGTAGTAGGTTATGTTAGTAGATGATAGAAGTTGATGATAGTAGTAGATGATAGTAGTAGGTGATGGTAGTAGATGATAGTAGTAGATGACAGTAGTAGATGACAGTAGTAGATGATAGTAGTAGGTGATGGTAGTAGATGATAGTAGCAGATGATGGTAGTAGATGATAAGGAGAGAGGAGCTATTATTGAGATAAAGACAGAAGGTTGTAGGAAAGAAGAGAAAGTAAAGAGGTGTAGGAGGAGAGGCAGAGTGTGGCTCTGTCATGGTGAATATGAGGTTACTTACCCCAGTGAGTCTAGCCTTTCCCTTTTTCACACTTCAGAACAACTCTATTGATGTCCTCCACCACCTCCACCACCTCCACCGGCCCAGACTGCCATGCCCTGCCACCCAGCCTGACCTCTAACCTCTGGTCCCAAAGGGTCACTGAGTCGCTTCCTGAACAGGCCGACCCCCCAGCCCCCCATGCTGGACGGACCGTTATCTGGGAGCGCCGGTTGGAAAGCTGACAGGACAGGAGGGAAGGGGAATGGAATGGAAGGGGAGGAAGAGGGGGTGGAGGGAGCGAGGGGTAAAGGCAGTCTGGCAGGACGACGTCGCTCAGATAAGACATAAAAAGAGCCGACCAGTCATCTGAGCCGACCCGTCACCGAGGGGTCACCGGGAGTCAGCGCTACGGCTACGGCAGCTGTCCATCACATCTCTGGGACAAGGGCTCCGACTGTACCTGACCTGTCAATCACCTGTGGTTACTCGGCAACCACACAGGGGATGCTGCACATACAAGAGCAGACTTAAGTTTTGATTGCCACAATCATATGATGTCATGACATCGTTTGTTACATCCACTGCAGTTGTAGAAAAATGTATTTTCACAAATTGCTAACGATAAAGTGCCAAATATATTTTAACCGTTGTCAATTTGATCTCATATACAGTTGAAGTCGGAAGTTTACATACAGTTAGGTTAGAGTCATTAAAACTTGTTTTTCAACCACTCCACAAATTTCATGTTAGCAAACTATAGGTTTGGCAAGTCGGTTAGGACATCTACTTTGTGCATGACACAAGTAATTTTTCCAACAATTGTTTACAGACAGATTATTTCACTTAAATTTCACTGTATCACAATTCCAGTGTTTCAGAAGTTGACATACAGTATGTTGACAGTGCCTTTAAACAGCTTGGAAAATTCCAGAAAATTATGTCATGGCTTTAGAAGCTTCTGATAGGCTAACTGACATTATTTGAGTCAATTGGAGGTGTACCTGTGGATGTATTTCAAGGCCTACTGTCACGTCCTGACCATGGTAAACTGTTATTTTCTATGGTAGAGTAGGTCAGGCCGTGACAGGGGGGTTTATTCTATGTGTTCTATTTCTATGTTCTTAGGTTCTAGTTTTTGTGTTTCTATGTTGGTTTGTTTGGAATGATCTCCAATTAGAGGCAGCTGGTCCTCGTTGTTTCTAATTGGAGATCATACTTAAGTAGGGGTTTTTCTTCCTGGGTTTTGTGGGTGATTATTTTTGAGTAGTGTTTGTTTCTCCTCTGCATCACGGTTTGTTGTTTTGTCTATTCAGTTATTTACATTTACATTTAACATTTAAGTCATTTAGCAGACGCTCTTATCCAGAGCGACTTACAAATTATTTGATGTATTGCATAGTTTCACAGAGTAAATAAAATGTGGAACTACACACACGCTGCACCCTGGTCCTCTCCTTTTGACAGCCGTGACACCTACCTTCAGACTCTGTGCCTCTTTGCTTGACATCATGAGAAAATAAAAAGAAATCAGCCCAGATCTCAGAATGGTAGACCTATATGGTAGACCTGTACAAGTCTGGTTCATCCTTGGGAGAAATTTTCAAACGCCTGAAGGTACCACTTTCATCTGTACAAACAATAGTATGCTAGTATAAACACCATGGGACCACGCAGCCGTCATACCGCTCAGGAAGGAGATGCGTTCTGTCTCCTAGAGCTGAACGTACTTTGGTGCGAAACGTGCAAATCAATCCCAGAACAACAGCAAAGGACCTTGTGAAGATGCTGGAGAAAACAGGTACAAAAGTATCTATATCCACAGTAAAACGAGTCCTATATCGACATAACCTGATAGGCCGCTCAACAAGGAAGAAGCCACTGCTCCAAAACAGCCATAAAGCCAGACTACGGTTTGCAACTGCACATGGGGACAAAGATCATACTTTTTTGGATAAATGTCCTCTGGTCTGATGAAACAAAAATAGAACTGTTTGGCCATAATGACCATCGTTATGTTTGGAGGAAAAAGGGGGAGGCTTGCAAGCCGAAGAACACCATCCCAACCGTGAAGCACGGGGGTGGCAGCATCATGTTGTGGGGGTGCTTTGCTGCAGGAGGGACTGGTGCACTTCACAAAATAGATGACATCATGAGGACGGAAAGTTATGTGGAAATATTGAAGCAACATCTCAAGACATCAGTCAGGAAGTTAAAGCTTGGTCGCAAATGGGTCTTCCAAATGGACAATGATCCTAAGCATACTTCCAAAGTTGTGGCAAAATGGCTTAAGGACAACAAAGTCAAGGTATTGGAGTGGCCATCACAAAGCCCTGACCTCAACCCTATAGAAACTTTGCAGGCAGAACTGAAAAAGTGTGTGCGAGCAAGGAGACCTACAAACCTGACTCATTTACACCAGCTCTGTCAGGTGATCTATAGCTGTATCCAAATCTGGAGCAGACGGTCACAGCCGCGCACATGGGACCCCTCGCACCACCAGCCCTGCTATCAGACCTCACAGTACACGGTGAGAGGCTATCCAGACGTGCTCTATAACACACACCTGTCCCCCCCCCACACACACACACTTATACTTCGTCACCTCTGTCATCTGTATCACCTGTATTACCTGTACCCACACACGTCACGCTTGTACTCTTCTTATATTCCTGTATGTTTGTCATATTACATTTGCTTGTGTGTTTACTTTGTGCCTTTCATATGTTGCTATTTTAGATCTTTGATAGGTTCCTATTTTAGGTCTTTGATAGGTTCCTATTTTATATCCTTGATAGGTTCCTATTTTAGGTCTTTGATAGGTTCCTATTTCAGAATTTTGATAGGTTCCTATTTTAGATTTTTGATAGGTTTCTATTTTAGATATTAGATAGGGTTCTATTTTAGATATTGGATAGGTTTCCATTTTAGATCTTTGATAGGTTTCTATTTCAGATTTTTGATAGGTTTCTATTTTAGATCTTTGATAGGTTTCTATTTTAGATCTTTGATAGGTTTCTATTTTAGATCTTTGATAGGTTTCTATTTTAGATCTTTGATAGGTTTCTATTTTAGATCTTTGATAGGTTCATATTTTAGATCTTTGATAGGTTTCTATTTCAGATTTTTGATAGGTTTCTATTTTAGATCTTTGATAGGTTCCTATTTTAGATATTAGATAGGGTTCTATTTTAGATCTTTGATACGTTTCTATTTTAGATCTTTGATAGGTTTCTATTTTAGATCTTTGACAGGTTCCTATTTTAGATCTTTGACAGGTTCCTATTTTAGATATTAGATAGGGTTCTATTTTAGATATTGGATAGGTTTCCATTTTAGATCTTTGATAGGTTCCTATTTTAACGTGCGTACGTGTGTCTGTGTGTGAAGTTTTTCAGCTGGTAAATAGAAATATATAAAACATTTTTTTTTTTCTTCCTATTTGTATTATTTATTGTAATAAATAATAGATAGTAAAAACATATTTGAAACATATTTACTCAAATGTATAAGAACCTGACTATTGTTTAGATTTTGTGTTGAAACCCAGAACAGACTGACCCTCCTCTCCTCTCACCTAGCATGCGAGCACACAGCCCTCCTTCTCAACCCACTCTGCTCTGTAGAAATGACACTATTATTGCATTGATATTTCTCAACATAATGAAATCTGTTCCGTCTTGCGCCAATTGAACATTGTTAACGTTCATCTCACAATGAAGTCTCCATGAACAGCTAATAAAACATAATCTGCTCTGTATCTCCCAGTCTACCCGAGAAGCACAGAAAAACCTTTTAGCATATCTTCACTTGGGCTGTGCTGAGTGACAATTTGCTGCTTTAGACAGAAACACTTTTGATATTTTTTTTATCCTACCTCTTTCTTATAAATGATGCAGCAAAGCATCCAGGGGTTAACATCTAAATGAATCTGCATCTGGTAAGTAGGTTTAGTGGCATTAAAACGGTGGATGTCTGTAGGGTTTCTTGTTTTTCCAACTTTGAAAAGAGAAATGGTATCAGTTTGGGGATGGTGCCTTACTTCTACACCTGAGGAAGGACAGGCAGACTTTCTGTTCTTTTTGTTGCTGTTTTTATGCACAGTATGTGCTTTATATGTGTCTGTTGTTCAGTCGTTCCCCATTCATGATTTTAGCACAGTAACATCACCCCATGGCATGACATCATATACCCATAGTAACCCCTTTCCATGCCCCATTCACATTTGGTTCTAATGCCCCTCTGTTCTACTGGTTATTACGTAACCACAAAGAGATTCGGACAAAACCAGGCCTGAAAGCTGTGAGATTTTTGCAATAGGATAACAGAAATCAAAGGAGAATTGTTGCCTTTTATTTTTCTGATGTTTGTTTGGTTATTTCAAAGGGAACGCTTTGACCGGTCCAGACAGAAGGTAGCAGTTTGGCCTTGTACTTAAGAGGAGTGATTAGAAATGTTTTCCACATGAGTTGGTTACAGTAGGTGATAAAGGCACATTACTGGCCCTCGGACCAAGGGCCCTTTCCAGGGCTTCTCATCATCAATGATGGTGTTTTAGCAGATTTAAAGAAACGCTTTATCAGGCTTTCGTATCACAGTTTGTTCCTGGTATTTTATATGAGTGGAAACTACACCATATAGTTAGAACAGAAAATTAACATTTCTGGTTAAGAGAAGGAATAAGGTTTAGTGCGATATATCTACATTGTTCCAGTCTTAATCTGTCCCCCCTCTCTCTCTCTCTCTCTCTTGTTCTCTTTCTCTGGTTCCAGGTCTCCTCTCACTAAGATATCACTCTTTCATCCCTCTCATAAAAGTGTTAGTCTCCCTCATTGCAAGGTGTGGTGGTGAGTGCTGTGCTGGTGGAAATCATAGGATGAGGTAAGCACCAACAGAGAATGTTATCGTGTTAGATGTAGTCTCTCTCATGTATCGGGTACATTTTTGCAGGCACTTTACCTGTTTCTCCTCTCACCTACGCTCTTACAGTATTCTGAGTACAATAATGACAGCAGAAGTCGTAGTAATAGTAAAAGTAGTGATAGTGGTTATGGCTATAGGCCTTTATTTTAACGAACAGATCAGTATGCCAATCAGGTCCTATATCTGGCCACATTGACAGCAGCATTTTGGGTTAGCAGTCCTACCTTAATCCCCAACTCTTACTAAAGACCTATATGATGCTGGCTCGGGTTTAAAGTTAACTTCTCATCCTGTCCCAGCCTCAGACAAAAAAAAAGCTAATATTCTGTTTTATTGAACACCTGTTGTTTTCATTGGAAGAAATACAAAGCAATTCTGCTTGAAATTAGAGAAGATAAGATAAGAGCAGAGCAATCTGGTAATGAGTAGACCTCTTGAGTCAATATTCAATAATAGGCTATCTTCTCTTTGAGTTGATACCTCTCTCATTCCTCTGATTTTTTATTCACTGAAATATACCCCTTGAGTTTTGAAGAATATGACTGAAAGGCCATGGCTGTCTTGCCCTATCCCATGAATCACGAAATACTGTTTGTTCAGTGAAAATATCAGAAGGACGTTTTGAATGTATAATGATGTTTAAAACAGCCCTAAATTAAATCTCCCGTTATATTTCTAGTTATGACATCATATTACTCTACAACTAGCACGGCATTTCTGAAAGCGATTTAAATGTCTAATAGGCCTATGTAACATACTTTACAGAATTATTGTATTGAAAAAGCCCATAGGTAAATGAAAATATAATACTTGAACATATATTAATTGCCTTTTTATTTCAATTATATACTTTTATTTGGGCGAGATAGATAAACCCGATATGACTTTGCTTTCTCGATACATTTCGTTAATTCTCTTACTGCACTCTTGCCCTTTTGATTGTTTTACTGTGCCTAAATTCAAATGAGACAGAATTGGTATTTTATTTAGAGGGACAATGGTCTGTTTTTAGTAGCAGTAGCCATTATCCGTTGGTAAGCCGTAGTTATAGCTCAACCTTTCGACGCAAAGCTAATACGCAGACACATTCACAAATACTACTCATTAGTTGACATGCCATTTCCATCACGTCTGTATAATATTCTGTAGCATATTTAGACAACAACACGCCCCCTGTAGGAATCCAATATTTGTACACTACCCTACTGTAATAAGAAATAAGTCGTTTGGATCTATTGCATAGCCTAATAAAAACAGAAACTACATCCAATAGGGATTAATCTGTCTTTAATCTCTCTGATCTATGTGGAGATTTGATTGATTGATTTGTATGTCTGAAAATGTCAATGTTGATTAACAACGTAGGCCTGCTTTTCATTTATCTAAAGCTTCTTTGATTTTTAGAGACTACAAAAATATGCACCACAAAATTGTTCAACAACAGTTATTTCAAATGTTCTGTCAGTTTGTGTTTTATCTGCAGTGTGGAGTGGTACTGCAAGCCACACTGGCGTATCGTCTGTGTACTTCCACTTTACCAATTGTTTTAAAGACAGGCTTTCAAAAGCAATTAGAAGTGATGTGAAACCGGGGCAGTTGCATTTGGAATATCTATTTTAAATGCATTTAATTATGTATCGTTTTTTTATACCCAGCCTAAAGCACCATCTGCAATTACAATATATGCTAGTTAAGAAATGTTTGCATATGCAATAAAACCTGCCGGATGTGTGGTTTAATATAAGCCCCCTCACAGGAGACATGCAAACTTTCTTCAAGATGTGCAGGAGAGAGATACTTTATTAAACCATTACTATTTAACCAAGGGCATATGAACATGTCCTCGTAGTTTATTCGCTCAAAGCTTAATTGTTATTTGTAATAAAGTTTGTTTTCTTCATTTGAACACATCATAAATGCGCTTTTGGGAGTTAATGGTCTTTATGCATGTGAGTTATCTTAACTTGTTCAGGTTGGCCACTGATTTCTCTAAAGCATGCACTTGACATAGAATAGTGATGCTATCATCTAAAACTGTTACATTTTCCCTTATAAGACTATGGGGGAAGGCTACATCAGTGGGTGTCCATTCAGGGGTGGTGTCAGCTAAGAGGAAGGCCAGGTGAGCTAGCAGGCAGGTGTTATGATGAGTTGATTGGGAAGAGAGAAGAGAAGATGGGAATAAGATAAACTGTGGCGCTCCTGTTCAGCCTTTACGGCATTGGAGCTTGGCGACGTTCCCATTGGACTTCTGTCTGCTGATTACATCGATAAATAAATACATCGACTTAATCATCGCCTGCAACATTAGGCTACACGATGCGTAAAAACTTCCCTGCGAGAGGGAGAGCGCGCATTATCATGCTCTCCTGCATGACACCGCAGCACTCGCTGGAGCCTATAGCTTATTCTATTTCAGCAGTAACCCCAGAATCCTGCAGAGTGCATTATTCCAGAGGGGAAATAGAAAGTCGATTTAAAATGTCAAAATACCGACTGCGGGTGTGTGTGCGCGCACACTCTATGCAGTATTTTTGATTGAAAGTGAAGGCATTTCTCTCTGCAGCGGTATTGGGAGGGGGCGGAGGGAGGTAGGTGCATAAAGGCACCTACCTATGCGGGGCCAGCCTCGAGCATTAGAGGGTGCTTTGATCAGAAAGGCCAGTTCATCTTCATCCTTCTCGGGGACTTCATCAGATGCTGATGTTGGTGCGCGCGTGCACCGGTTTCCCTCGGAAGAGAGAAAGGGAGACGTGGGGGGAAGAAAGTGTCATCATAAATGTGCGTTGTGTTGTGGATGACTTTGTGACGACCTCTGTTGCAAATGGGCTATGCATGCGGAATAGCGGCCTCCCTCACAGACATGGAAATGGCTTAGCCGCTATCGCCGTCGTCCTGGTAACCATCTGAGTCCCCATCTCGCGGAGAGAAATGAGTTATGAAAAGGCTAGAGTGAAGCAGGGATTAAACATGATCCCGGGGACAGTGTCAATCAAAAACCAACTCACAAATCTCACTCTTTTTTTCTATTACAAAATTGTGTTATGAAAAGCAGCATATATTTAGACAGGCAAAGGTGCCACCGACCATTTTATATTTTTATGGGCTTGATAATGAATTGGTGCTTTAATAAACCAATAGACTAAAGAAAATGAACTTTAGGTTTAAAAACGATTCAATTTTCTTAGAGCATTTAATGGTGGTCGAGTGTATATCTTAATTATGTAAGGCGATGGACGTATTCAATTACCCAGATTAATTGCAATGCATATTTTAGATTAGACAAATTTCTCTTCAGATCAAAGGGGTGTTCATCATGTTGTATTCCAGTGCGTCATGCAGTGCTTCTCCAGAAGGCTATTGTGGACAGCGCAATGTAGATCCTAATCAGATGTGTACATTTCCAAATTCAATGTGTAGCCTAAGTAGTTAAGGTACAGAGCGATATAATGCTCTTATACCGGTTCTCCATTTCGATATATCGAATATCAGATATATCGCGAGTAGTTATATTAACCAATGATGCCGCTCACCTTTAACTGAAATGGGGGACATAGCAGCTTGTTCTTCTTCTGCATGGCTCATATTCACAAATGGAAAGGTTATGAGTCTAGCACACTGAGTGAATGCTCTCCTTCCAAGCCTACTGTTCGCATTTCACCACGCCATGCACACATTACCCAGCCAGTAAGAATGAGGGCAGAGTGATACGCAGAGCGAGGGGGGGATGAAGAAAAAAAAGTTCCCAAATTGGCTTGACCCCATGCTATTTGATATTTGCCTATTTGACAGTCATTTAAAGGCGCGCGGCAGCAAAGCAGAACGCGGACAAGTCCGGCCTGAAACCGAACCGTGTGCGCGCGGGGGGATCTGGAGAACCCGATAGCTGGGGACTTACACCCTCCAAAGGCTTTCGGGACACTTTAGCCTGGCTCGCTCGGCCCTGGAGCGCCAGTGAGTCGCCATGCAGGGTGTAAACGTTAAATGTTAGCTATTTGTTCCATGGATTGTGAGGGGGGAAAAGTCAGTCTTTCATTCATTCTTTTTTCTCCCTCTCTCTCCCTCTGCCTTCTCTTTCAGACTCCTCAGAACCACACAAACAGCCATTGACTAAGCGGCTTAGGTAGCCCCGTAATAACGCTTAAACGAATCTCCCACAATTAAGCAAAGGAGAAGTTTAAAAAAAGGGAGAACGGAATAATAAACTAGGAAAGGGGGTGGAAATATGTGTAATCGTTGAGATGGTATAGACAAAGGCTCCCGAGGCGGAGGAATCTCGAGGTTATCTTGCTATCCTTGCGTTTCCTTATCACCCTGTGGATAAATATTGGTATATCATAGAGGAACTGGGGGCCAGTGAAACCCTATAACGCATTGTTTTGATTGTTACAATAAACAGGTGATCTACATCAAGATATGTGGCTCTCTGTATTGGAGCACGAGGATCCGGCGGCGTCAATGTGGGGGGTCGGGGAGGGAAGGATGCTCAGAATGAAAAGCCATTTTGCGTGAGGAGGTTAAGCGACTGGCTTTTAATAAACGAGCCCTTATTAAAGGATGAGTACATTCCCCTGCAGATAAAGGGCCGTTTTGCATTGTGCTCGTTCCCCCGCGGGAATATACCTCCTAACAGGCTGTTTGTCTCCAACTCCCCTGTCCTCAATCTCATTAACTAATCTACCCATCTATATTATCTACCTACCTCGCTTCCCTCTTTCTCATCTCTGTTCATCTCTTCCATTCACAACAACTCTCTTATTTCTAAACAAACACAACATTTAAAAGACAATTTTCTCACATAATGCGTGAGGTGATTTCCCATAGCGTTATATGCAATAATACGCTTCATTTTGGTCGCTTTGTCCCCAAACACCTCGCCGTTGCAGCCCTTCGACTTGGCCTGGGTAGATCCATGCAGGATTACTGCAGCGTTATTAACCAGGGACGGGGGGCATGCCTGTCTGCTTGAGTGTCAGGCTGCCCATCCATCCCCTGTGGCGGGCGGGTTTGTTTGAGATGGCGGCCTGTCTGAATATAAGACTGATAAACATCTGGGAGGCTTTGCCAGGACATTAGAAAATGAGGGATCAGAGAGACATTCAGAGGCCCGGAAAAATACAAACGCTTAATGAGAATATAAATTAAATGAGAGAGAGAGAGAGAGAGAGAGAGAGAGAGAGAGAGAGAGAGAGAGAGAGAGAGAGAGAGAGAGATGCTCATCAGCTAATTACAGCTGCAAATATAATGCACATTTATCCTGGCAAGGCAGTGAGCGTTCCCGTTAAAACATGCACCATCCAGATATCCGATGCGGGCAATGTGCCAAATGGCTACAAAACACATTTCTTTCACATGATTATTATTATTATTTGAATTCAACAAAGATAACCCAAACCACGGTCAATTGCTAGTTATCATTATTATCGTTAAGTATTAGGCTACCATTATATTCTTATTAGAAAACGTAAGTCTAATATTTGCTTCCTATAGCTAGCTACTAGCTACTATAGCTAGTCCTATTCACTGTGTACAGCCAACTTTGCCCATGCCCCCCCCCCCTCCCACCGTCATAATTTCAATAGGGTGGCATACTACCCAAGAACAATGACACCACCGTGCCCAAGATAATCCCCATCCAGCAATTACAGTCCCAACATATTCAATGTTTACACACTGCTACATGCCCCGTTTTCCAACTTATAATGATGAATGATATTTCGCCTAGGATTAATCATAGAAAATTAAAAATCTATCGGAGGTGGTTAGATGGAGAGGTGGGGGAGGGGAGGGGGGGGGGGCGAGGTGGTTGTGGGGGAGATTCGTGAGAGAGAGGGCGGGGGGCTGTGTGAAAACAAATTAGCTTCATCGAATCTTTTTAGATGCAAATATTTTGTTATCTCCACTTTACTGCACTGTTTTCACTGTTTATGATTAATTATCTCTTCTTGGTGAAAAATAAATCATGCAAAATTAGGATCTCGCTGGCTCCACTGGCTAGAGCAGCGATGGCAGGTCGATGCTGTTAATTCCAGGTTGAAATTGACACACTAATTATGCTGCAGAGTGGCGCTGGAACACTAGGAGGCAAGATTATACCTCCGCAGTACTCTTTTTTTTATCAGATCCCCTTATATTTTACCAATTAAAAATCGTAAAGGCATTTCATTGCCCCGGGATAAAAAAAGCAGCTCCTCTCCTAACATTGGCCATCACTTTCCCCCATCAGATTCATTGTGATGTATTAGATGCAATAAATTATCCCATGTAACAAAACATGGCGAGCTGAAAGGCTGGTAATCTGCAGAGGAGAGATAAGGATTCATTATTCCAAATCATTATGAATCCGGCGTTGGCTGTGACTTCTTTCTTAATCAGTTTCTGTGATCCTGGATACGTGAAGGGAGCAGATAAGAGAGAAGTCGTTTATAATTCTCCCCACCTCGGCCTAATATTTTAAAATAAAATCGCAGGGAAGAAGAAGCCGTATATATATAAAAAACAACAACACTGGCTTACATTTGGAAGGCGCACAGGAGGAGAATAATAAAACACATGGAGAAAATAAATAAGGAAATGCATGAAGCACCGTGGCCTATGGATTTAGGAGGCGTTTTGTCTCACATTAAGGTCACCCTTGACATCTGCACATAAGCAGCAATTGGCTATGGTTGGCTGAAACCTTAAGTTACAAGGTGCCTTTAATTGGGATAGCTTTGAGTGTATCTATTTAAACTGATCAGGTATGGACATTATCCCTATCTGGGTTTAGTAGGCTATACATAAATGCTATTATGTGTAGGGTCAACAACGACAATAACACAACAATGCGATGTGTAGCCCAATGCAGATAAGACCAATATGTGCATATATAATCACTAAATGTAATAGTTGATTGCAAAAGCATGATACATTCCAGTGGCAACGCGCAAATGAAAATCTAGCTAAAAAGGTATCCAAACAATTAACTTGGACGACATGTAGGCTGCAAGTGTTTAAACAGGCCAGCTTGTTCTATGATGCCAACATTAATCGGGTTATGAACATGATATCATAATCCCTCATTCTATCTGCTGATAAGATTCATCGTTATAAATACCAAAAAGGGGCTTAAATAAATAAATAATGCGCAAAAACACAAATGTGTAGCCTACTTGCATTATACCGGAAGGTTTACGCTCAGCTGTTGTCAGCACACGCTGTCACGCAGGAGCTCACGTCAAATTCAACATTAATCACCCGATTTCATGCCATTACTAGAGTGCACGCGGGAGAGAAGAGGAGAGTGACTTTGGACTTGGCCGTGCTCGCGCTCACAGACATCACTGGACCAACAATGTCCCCAGAATCAAAATGGAGCCTCGTGAAGCTGTGTGCCTCAGAAAATCGGTTCTCTTTTCGTTTAGGAGAAACACCCCACAAACATAATCATGGATACTTAATTTAGAAGGCTTAATTTATTTTGCGTGTCACATATTTCTGTTCTGTTTGCAAATGGTTGATAGGAGAAAGGGGGATTCATTTTTTTCCTGTCACATTTAATTATATCGCTACAATGAATGAAGCTAATTAATTCTTCAGATATGTTATTTCTTCAAACGTTAATAATATTTGTATTGCACTTACAATAAGTCATAATCATCTGCGGAATATACAGCGATTTGACCTTTGTTTACTATATCGAAGGCATCAGTATGCGTATTTAACATCGAAACATAATTACCAACACCTTTATATTGAAAATTGAAACCGTTTATTTTTTAATAAGCACTTTATTTACGTACAATGCAAGCATATTCAATAATTAACATCTGGATGTGTTCTTTTGTAATTCTATTAAAATATTGACATACTAATTCTGTAAATGAAAGCTCTTGTTGCCCTGAAAACATTGAATTATTCATTGGTTTAAAAGACACATTTTTGGCTGGTTGCTTCCGTAAGTTTATACAGCGACGCTTGTGCCAATTATCTTTAATTTATTACCTTAATTGAATTTCTTCTCCAAAGATAGATTTTGGTGTGATCAGTTTACATTTTCCTTCAGAGTCAAGTCGCAACGTGAGATATCAAGCCTCCAGCATCAGCAGAATTCTCTCGCGCTCTCTCTCTTTCTCTCTCTCTCTTTCTCGCTCTCGCCCTCTCTTACTTTCTCTCTCTTTCTTCATTCTCTGTTTTAGAGGAGGAAGACGGAAGATGGATCAGTTATATTTGGTGTCTATTTCAAACATGGTATCTGTGTAAGCAGATATGTGGGTGTATGTTGGTGGATAGCCTATGCCATTTTTTTAGTTTTCACCAAAAATATGTCGACCTTTTATTAATAGTTTAAATTAAATTATTAAGATACTGTACATCTATAGGCCTGAATGACAACATTTTTACACCTTATGGTACATTTCATGGGGAAATTCAGTAGGCTACAAATATTATGGATGTGTACTTCTGCAACTTTATTTTAGAACATTAAAATGTGTTATATATCAGTGTTAGAAGATCGAAATTAATAGATTAACGAAGGTACTTTATTTCTGAATATTTTGAAAGAAAACAATGTCCATTAGCCTTCATCATGAATACTATAATCCTAATATCCATTGGTGACGATGGCCTATAGTAGAATAGGCCTAAGCCATTGTAAAATATAGGCTTACTGAGCCTATGTCATCCTAACAAAAGAATACTCAGGAGTGTGTTTGTGTATATATGTGTGTGGACGCGCGCACTTGAGCACCTCTTTACACATGCATTGAAATGGTCGATGAGACGCAAATATTGATTACTGAGAGTTGCAATCAAATATGATTTTCATTTTTCGAAATTCACGGATACTAGACACAGATAGAAATACTAAGCAATTTAAAGCATGCCATGCTCCGTGATTTCTAACGCCCACTATACCATCCCATGATTAGTTAGCTACAAGGCTAAGCTATAGGCTACTTTGACAGTGTTACCGATGCTAAAAATACGAGCCGACCAAATACTACAACAGCTACATGCTCCATAAACAGCAGTCCACCTCTCTGACCTCATAAAGTGGCAAAATGTCCTAATAGTGGTCTAGGGGCATTCGGTTTGTCTAACTATGTTTTTCCTCCTTAGACTCCACCGACCCGGAAGAGCTCTGATCTGAATGTACAGATGCTTTGGTTGGCCTGTAGGAGTGTATGTGTGTGTGTGTGTGTGTGTGTGTGTGTGTGTGTGTGTGTGTGTGTGCGTGTGCGCATGTGTGCGCGCGCGCGCGCATGTGTGTGTGTGTGTGTGTGTGTGTGTGTGTGTGTGTGTGTGTGTGTGTGTGTGTGTGAGTGAGTGTGTGTGAGTGAGTGAGTGACTCTGGGCTGAGGGCGCGCGCGCCTCGGTTTTTTCCCCTACGCATCTCGCTCTCTCTAAATGCCATCGGCGCTTCGATCTCCATGTCACTCTTTCCTCACATCTGCAGCCGATCAGAAAAAAAAAACCGGCCGCGAACCTCTATTCCACAGGTCAGTAAATATTTAGATTTCTATAAAGCAAGTCTGTCTGTCTGGCTGTCCTTCAGCGAAGAACACAAAGTATAGCTCTTAAAGGTACATACTAGTTAGTCCCTTCCAGCCTCCATCTGTGTCTTCTGTCCAGCCAGGCGTATGTCCAGAAATGAATTGATGAGCAAGTTTGTTCCATGGCTTTAAAAACGATTTTCGAATATAGCGTTTTTGTAGTGCATCTTTAGGAAAAAGGCACACATGCTTTTTGTTTAGTGAATTGCAGAGACCGGTTAAACAGCTCCGCTTTCTCAACATGTGTAGAGCTTTTCTGCATGTCTGTCAGACAGAAAAGTGGTTAAAAAGACACACGCGACGCCATTGTTGTCTCTTATGTTTTTACTGTAGCCTATATGTGTTTGGCTGCGTTTGTGACAGGCGTTAGTCTAGGGGATATTCAGTCTAAAGTAGTTTTCGAAAATAAAAATATGTATACTGTAAATAGGCTATAGGTGGTCTTCAATAATCGTTTTAATAAATCGTTCCTTTTTTCGTTTTTCACGTTTCCAAATTGCTTTGGAATTTATTGCAGTTAACGCACTAGATTCTGAGAGTATTTTACCTACCTCGCGCCTCCCGAAATAAAGAAGATGAAGGATTTTAATGATCTATTACCACCTGAGTTGGTGACAGGCAGAATCCCTTAACCCATGAAATGGATCTGATTACCTCGCCAATGGGCCATAAAAGAAAGGAGTTGGATTTGCTGAGGCTGCATTCCCCCCTTTTTCCATCACGTCTGTGGTCGATATGGCTTGATTTGGAGATGAGCTGTTACATAGAATGAATAGGATACGAAATTAAGGGCATCACAGTCGCGCTATCATGGGCAGAGCTCGAGCGGTTATTTGCATACAGAGAACAGAACGGGCTGGGAAATCGCGCGCCGTTCTATTGATTTATGCTGAATGCTTCCCCAACAGCTGTGTTTTGGAGATAGGGAGGCTGGCCACTCACATAATCACGAGGTGGGTTACCTTTTAAATAAGGATACAATCTGCCTCCAATCTCCAAATCAGACCACGACAGAGATGGGCAGCACACTGAGTGTGGCTTGAAATATTGATATGTCGGAAGTTCTTTGTTTGTGTGTTTGTGAAGTTCTCAAATGATGTTAGCTACCTGTCAGATTTATTTAGACGTGTTTGATCTGTATGCTAATTAGCAATAACACTGTGTTATGTAAAAAGGGGTGAATAAATTCAACAACTGTCAATGGAATTTTGGGTTTTTAAAATACGCCCTAAGATCACTACATTTGATGTTGTTTAAAGCAGAGTAACCGAAAACAGTAGCATCCAAATGGAGGCGGTGTGGGCCTGGCGATGCCGCCGTTAAGAGAGAGGAGGTGAATAGAGATCACACGGATAAGCATCCCTCTCACTCAATTGACAGAGCACCTTCATCTCTTTTTCTTGTTACTGAAGCTAAAGCATTACCGAAAACATAATCTGTACTCGAGGTAAAATGTTCCAAAATCTTTTCTCATTTGAATCATTCTAAGAAATACACCTCATTTTTCAAGTTTCATTCACACCGAGAATAATTTCACGCCCTCGTTTTGGTTCTAAGAATCTGAACTGGTTCGCATAGTTAATTGAGTACAACAAGAAGCGTTGTTCTTGAAAAGATCAGAGAATATTGTGGCATTAGTCATCTTATACCTGTAGCCTATATTTGTAGGCTATATGCCACACGCCCCAACTCGAGGTTTCAAATTTTGTCATGCATGATATCGTTTTGAATTATTTGAAAATGCCTGTCTTCGGTGTAATTTTTTCTCTATTTCAGCATATATCAAAAGCATTGTTATTATTATTATTATTATCATCATTATTAATAGTAATAATAATAAATAGTTGTTCGTTGATTACATTTAAATTATCCTGTAACACACACATGGAAGTCAGACTGCGTTTCTCTCTCCTTCGCTTTTTCTTTTTTTTCTCCGTGTTCAAGATAATAATAATGTATTCCAGTGGTGATTGGAGGGAAGTAGCTCTAGCGCGTAGAGAGAGTGCCGGGCGAGGCCCGCTGCCCGAGGCGGTGTCCTCTGGTTCACCCTGGATCTGCGCCTCGCGGCTGTTTGGACAGCTTTACCTGCAACATTAGAATGAAACTGTAAAATCTAAACCCATCAAAAGTCTCCTAAGCCAGATGCCGGCACTTTAATTAAATTTCATTTCTGGGCCTTCCCTGTTTTTCATCTGCCCCAAAACTGGGTTACAGTGCAAGAGCGTCAGGCAGCTTGCTTTAGAATGGGCTTATCTCCCTGTTTTAATGATGATGCTTCAATGGTTGGACACACATATGATCAACCAAAAATATATTTAAAAAATTTAATAGATACAATTTATAGTAATAAATTGAATAGCCTATATGGTATTATCAATATGCATATTATAATAATAATAATTATTATTAGTAGTAGTGGTAGTAGCAGTAGTAGTGTAGGCCTAGTACTAGCCTATAGTAGTAGTGTTATTATGATTATTCTAACTATTATTACTACTATTATTGTTGTTATTATAATAATATGTATTATTATTATTAGACTATAACTACCACCTAATAATTACAACCTTGGGAAATATATTTGTCATAATTACAGTTAGCCTATGGGAGGCAAAATGTGGACACAGTAAACAAAGAGATGCTATCTAAAAAGTTCATCTCACTCTGACAATGAAATAATCCGGCGGTCTTAAATTCTCACCCTCGGTGAAATGTGTGATGTCTCCTGATTTTAATCAGCGTTCCCTGACATAATCACTCACAAATTATCTCCCCAATCTTCTGCTGTGCCCGCCATCAGGCAAAACTACCAGCCACCATGCTACCACCAACATTTATGAATGAGACGCAGTGTAGTAGACTAGACATCTGCATTTTATTTTGTTTGTTTTGGTTATTTTATCACGCACACACAGAAACGCACGCGCACGCACGCACACACACACAGCCCCCCCCTCCTCCTGTTGTGACAGTGGTGGGGATTACAAATGACAACTTTTAAAGGGGACCCGTTTTTATTCCACTCTCCTTCTCTCTTGACACTGAGGCTTGGGGAATCACGTCTTGAGAGAGGTTCCATGTCCCACTCTGTAAGCTTCCAGACATCCAGATAAAAAACTAAAAAACATGATCAGGGTTTTTACATTTACCGTCATGTGTTGCCTCGGAGCAGCTATAACGCACAGCCTACTTGGTGGATAATGGAGCGAGATACTTTTCAAGAGGATAATTACACGAGTCTGTTGACAGCTCGACAATGGCGGTGAGATTGTTCGATGTGAGGCGGCACAGCAGTTTCCATCCAGGTTCAGTCTCAGGTTTGCTTGAGTGAGACATGCTCTCTGGGTATCCTGGAGAGGGATAAACGCGTGCTTTGCCAAATCAGCAATATTTCTGTTTCTCACACATTAACCCTGTGCACCCGACTGAGAACGGCTGTGGTAAAATGCACAACCTCCAAAAGACTAAAAGGCCATCTACAAATATCACAAATGTAGCTACCCTATTCTGTAAAATAAGCCTACCTCATTGCATAAGATGGATGTGGCAGTTATTGCTGTGGTCATGCTCTGAATATCAAATGTTCCCATGGAGACCCTGAAAAAAAAAAGTATGTATCATTTCCTTCGTGTCAGTTTGCATTCGTGATAGTGCACTTTGGAAAATTATATGGTTTCGATTTTTATGCCAATGCAAGGCTATTAATATAATCTTCCTTTTCTCCCCTTGTAATGTCTGTGTGCATACAACTCACTATACGATTTCTTCTTTTTTTTGTATGCGTAATGAACACCCAGCATACCTGGTTACAGAATTGTGACATTAAATGATTATAATTTTACTCACTGGAAAAGGGTGCGCGCATTTCCTCTCCAGAACAGCCTGCGCGCTCTGCTCTGCTTGCTGAGAGGGTTCATTTCCTGGCTGTTTACTCTGGAGATGACGTCACGTCCAGTGGCGTCGCAGAGGCTGCCTATGTCAGTGCTTTGCGCAGCACCTAAAAGAACAGCCCCCTATTATACAATGACATGCTGCCAATCGGAGAGTATGGGGTAGCCAAACTGGGAATTAGATACAAAATACCTCCCCACGGGGCAGCCCACCCCTCCCACCTATTACTGTGCAATCAAGTGGAACAAGGCGAGAGTACACTGCAGCATTCATACCTGACATTGGCATATAGAGTAATTAGATGATCTGGTCTATGGTGTCAATATGAATATATTGAATTAGTCAATTCAAGATCATACGCTATAGAACGCATGAATGACTTGGTAATGTAAAAAAAAGAGCTGCATCAAGTTACATTTAATGCAGTCTTTTTGAATTAATAATGACATTTCAGGACATTTGCTGCTTGTCTATCTGTGTGTTGGGGGAGAGACTAGAGGTCTAATACTCTGGGAGAATACTCTCTCTCTCGCTCAGTCTGTTAAAGTCAGCTGAGGAGCAGTGGAGTGTTTTCAAGACTGCAGTTCAGCCACTCTGGCGTCCTCGCCCGCCCCTGCTCTGTGAAGCGAGGAAATCAGTCCAATTTGGGGAGTTAAGTCGTAGCCTGCCATTATAATAACGCGCCTGTCACCGCGAGAGGACGCACTGTCACAATTTGAAGGAAATGGGCGTCCCACAACCTGCCAGGTTGCCAGTGGTCCCTCGTTGTTGAGCAACAGGCTTCACTTGCAGTCTCATTCTATTTATATATTTTTTTCGTGACAAGCCCGGAAATATTATTGTGGCCAGCTTGATTCATTGATACAGATACTGCATTAAAAAGCAGTCTACTTTAGAATAGAAAATAATATAATATAATTAAACAGATGTGTTGTTTTTCATGTTGTCTTCATGATATGTGCATTTAAGATGTTCATATTTACATATTTAGTATAGTCTATATGTCCATATTTTTTTATAAAGAAATACTTTACTATGGGTTATAATTGAGTTATAATGCACAATGCATTGTGTATAATGGGCATGAAGGCGTTTGTGTACCGGTATTTGCTTTCAAGAAAAATAATCTGAATATGAAATTAAATGTACTTACTATTGGTGAGACTCTTGCAGGGTCTGTGAAAGAGAAATCCTTGCAGCAGTCCTTGGTCATCTCTCCTGGCCCACAATATTCAATTAGGGCGAGCAGGGCAGGCCCCTCCCCCACTGATGACACTGACAGACCCTCCTTAAGTTGCGTCGCGCCCCAGCTGTCTGCAAGCATTGAGCTGCCTGGCGCCATCCTGAAAGAATGCCTTCACTGTAAAAAAAAAAAACAGAGAGAGAGAGAGAGAGCGAGAGAGAGAGACATACACACCACACTGGGACGGAGAGAGTTCAGAGAGAGCTAGAGAGAGTGGGTGAGAGAGCTAGAGAGAGAGAGCGAGAGAGAGAGAGAGAGAGAGGGAAGCGAAGTAAGTGGAGAGGGTTGCCGCTGCGCACAAACAGAGATTTGATCTGTGAGTTCGGTGCTAGTCAGTTTGCACTAAGCCACCTACTGCAAACAAGGCTGCGTCTAAACATATACCTCTGCAACTTGTTGAATCGGCTTAATAATATATAAACTTTGTCAGGGAAAAGTTGAGGAACTTTTGAGTGGGACTGGATACGACCTTGGACTTATTTATGACAACATTCAAGTGAAACATTCTTTTTTTAATGTATGTTTTGAACTATTTTATTTTATTTATTATATGGGCAAATTCACATTAATGTGAATCCCTGCCAAATAATCGCATTTGAATAGACTGAAAATAACATCAACATAGGGGGAACAACATCATTTTTAAATACATTTTTGTTTTTCATCTCCAGGTGAACGAAGGCAACGAAGAAAACTGTGGATTAAACAAAGCAGGAATTCGGACAGATTTTTTTCTTACTTGACTTGTATCGGTTCACTCCGGTGTATATGAACGTTTGCTAAAAAGCTATGGAAGTATCCGCGGACCAACCCCGATGGATGAGCCATCACCACCCATCGGTGCTAAACGAACAGCATCCCGGCTCGCACCACCCGGGCCTCGGCCACTCGTACATGGACCCCTCGCAGTATCCCCTCGCCGACGATGTGGATGTACTGTTTAATATCGACTCACAGGGCAACCACGTATCTCCATACTATGGGAACTCAGTCCGAGCCGTCCAGAGGTATCCACCTCCTCCACATAGTAAGTACTGCTTCATTGCGCATTTTGTAAGGCTACTATTGAATTAGAGACATCGATCTCTTATTTCTATGTGGTGTGGTTAAATTTAACTCAAATAGGGCTAACGTAAGAATAATTCGTCTTCAGATGGTTGTCCATTTTAAAATGTCTGAACCGAAGTATTTGTCTAATAGGTTTAAGCTTCAGCTGATCCGGCTAATTTAAAAACGCGAGAGCCATATGAAACCATACAGTCCTCTGTTATGTGTGGCTTACCTCTCTGGTGGTTGTACCTTTGGTTTCATATCTTTCAGTTGTGAGTATAGGCATTTGTTATAACAGTGAGTAAGACCACTCTGTTCAGTGCTATTTTAGCACAGTGAAATCAGATGTAAGGGAAGGTGGTCCCTATCAGTCGAGCAATTTGAAATCAATGACAAATGTTTAAATCAATTAAATGAACGTGAATTACAGATGAACAACACGTTACTATTGTCAAATATGACATGTATGTTTGTATCATGGTTAATATCATTAAAATATGTTACCAAACGGATGAATGTGTAGACCAACAGAGAGAATTTGGAAAGGCCCCATGATATCTATTTGGTCATTTCAGACTATCATACTTCACCACACAACCGTGTACATTTTATGGCAGGTAAACTATGAAGTGTAATTTAATTATAGATATTCTTGGAGAGAAAATAACTGCGGAAGAGCAATTGGTTGAATTTATTGACATTACTTCCTGAGCGGAATAGTGAATCATGACCCGTTTTCTGTAGCGATGCTTCTTCCGATGCTAAAACACCACTGTTCAAACCCTCTGCATTGAGACTGGCGTGCTACTCACACTGCTGCTCTGACACAGTCATTCAGGCCCTGGGTTTCGGCTAGACCAACAAAAATAAAGCAGAATGGAGTCAAGAGGGGCAATTTGGGTCAGAGCATATGTTGTGTAGGCCTGGTGTGCAGTTTTATCTTGTGTCCCCGAAGATTAAATCGTGGGTGAGGTTAGACTAAAATACCGTATGTTTTTTTAAAAATGTTTTCCATGATCGATTTAGAGGCTTTCTTAATGAAAATAATCAAAAGTCTAAGTCATTGCAGTTTCAGTTTCTCCACTGGTAAAGCACATCTGAATTCACTCATATAAAGATCAAACGAACAAGACCTTGTCATATTTATAATGTTTTGTTTCAATAGAACGTGTGACCAAACTTTTTTAATTGACAGTGACTGAGGTGCACCTTTAATTTGTCACGAAGTGATATTATTTGTGTAATTGTCCTAGCTGGCCTAGGCCTACATGGCGATGTCAAACTCAAACCAGCATACATGTGAGATATTGTTGTTTAAAGTCAACAAAATGATCATAAGGGAAAGTGATCAAATCGAGAGAGTAGGCTAATTGAATGTAGTCCTATTGTAATTTTCTTCACCGAGAAAAATACTGACACTGTTCTACCATCCTATTTTCTATTACAGGTAGTCAGGTGTGTCGCCCCTCTCTACTGCACGGCTCTCTGCCCTGGCTGGATGGAAGCAAAGCGATGCAGCACCACAGCACTTCCCCGTGGAACCTGAGTCCTTTCCAGAAGAGCTCACTGCACCACGGTTCCCCGGCAGGTCTCTCTGTCTACCCTTCGGCGTCCTCCTCCTCCCTGTCCGGGGGCCACTCCAGCCCGCACCTCTTCACCTTTCCCCCCACTCCTCCGAAAGACGTGTCCCCGGACCCAGGCATCTCCACTCCGGGCTCAAGCAGCAACAGTCGCCAACAGGAGGAGAAAGAGTGCATAAAGTACCAGGTGTCCCTGGCCGAGAGCATGAAACTGGAGTCTCACAGCCGGAGCATGGCATCAATCGGAGCGCAATCCTCCGCCCACCATCATCACCCCATCGCCACATACCCATCCTATGTCCCCGAATACGGCCCAGGCCTCTTCCCACCAAGTAGCCTGATAGGTGGGTCATCTTCTAGTTATGGTTCCAAAACAAGACCAAAAACAAGGTCATGTTCAGGTAGGCGTGCATTTTATTATATTACCATTTGATTTCACCTTAGAATATATGGCATTGATGACATCCAGGTGTAATCCCAATGTACCCGTTTCAGAATCAGGACCTATTTTCGTTCTTCACACAAAAAAACCCTCTTATTTGGGGATATTGGCATGCCATGTAGCTTTGAGTGACAGCCGAGGCCTTTCTCCGGCCCTTGCAGGCCCATAGAAAGTCAAATGTGTCTCAAAGGGCCTCATGCACAAGATTCATTTGAGGGAAAAATACAATAGCAGTGCCAAGGAAAGCACTTGGCGGAAATAATAATACAAATGAATAATAATAGCAATAATAATAATAATAATAATAATAACAATAATAATACATTCATTTTGTAGGAAAAGTATTGTATGGATAATCCAGGTTTCTATCTCTACATCAATTTGACTGAGTAACACTTTTAATTGGGGACGTTATAACGTTTCTATATGTTATTAGGCTACACAAACATCTTTAATCGCATTGAATCAACACCCTTATTTGTTAGAACACATTGCTTAGAATAGAAAGCGAATTAAATCATTCAAAGTGCATTTGCCCACATGAGATTGGACGATTTTCCACTTTCCAAAGCAAAGGAAATTAGTCCAGTGAACGATTAAACAGCCTTAGTACACTTAAATCAGATGAGTTCAGAATACTTTTAAGTTGTGCCTAAACCAGAGCCGTTTTCAGTTGTTCTATGTTTCACAGAGGGAAAGAGAGAGAGGCTAAATCTGTGACCGCGGCCTCCATGCCGGCATGGCTGTCTCGCGCCAGTTTATATGTTTAAGATAATCCCATTACTGTCAGACTGGTGCACGCGACAGTTGCATTGTTTACGCAGAGCCAGTAATAACTTTGATAGAGTCCGGATGCGGGGCTGCATTGAGAGGGGGTAATCACGAATGAGCACTCTCCGTGGCAGAGGGGCACGACTGGCGAGGCGGAATGTTATCCAAGCATGTGGGGGTAATTAAAAAAAAAAGGTTATTCAGGCACTGCTAGAAACCAGTTAACTGTAATGAGATTAATATCAGTGCCACATAGCATTTGGAGAAATATAGAAAACAGTGGATTAGACGATGCATATCATCAGGCTTATTCAATGCTGAATAATATTCACTTATTACTACAAAAAAATAAATCATTTTAATTTGTGGATTAAGTATGTGTGTGCTGTAATGTGCGTAAAGATACATCCTCTAAAATGAATCTTAAATAGGTTATCTATTAATGAGGTCATATAATGGAATGTGTCTACATTGCAAACCTACAGTTGAAAATAAGTATTGGAGAAAGGTCGACTCTGTGGACTTCTAAACATAAAACCCGGAACACCCCTTGCGCAATTCAAAATCCTGTAGTAGCCTATTTCTCAGAGCCCTATTGTGGAGTGGATACATTTGTTTAGCTGCGTTAGTCAGTCTCCTCCTCTCTAAAACCACTATTGATTCACATCGTCCTCCGTGTCTGCTGAGGCCTCTGGAATGTCTATCACATCTAACAAGGCAGAACCAGAAGTGACACATATAAGTCTCTGAAGAAGTGGAGCGGTTTTTGCAGTCAAACGGGGAAGTGCGGGTGAGTAGAGGCATAAAGGCACGGCACGGCGCAAGGCCTCCTCTCTAAACGCGTCTATGCTTTCAATTAATCCTGCCGCGCAGCTCGGTTGTTTCAGTTTCAGTGGTGAGGCCGCATAGGCCTGGGGATCAGAAGACCCCCTTAATGAACCTGTTAACGCGCCTCTCACCTGTCGGTGTCACTAGAGAAGTGCCAGTCAAACCCAAATGCTGGTTTGGAAAGACAGTGGTCATTCCAATCAAATAAACAGGCCTACATATGAATGAATTCGCCTGTTTTACAATAACATATTATTATTATAACTACTATACACCACTGTGAAATGAGAGGTTGTGTGCGTGGGAGAAAGAAGAGGGCACATTTTAATCACAAAAACATGATTGAGTCCATAGATTATGCACGCCCTTTTCTAAAGATAGGCTATCAGTTTGTATTAATATATTATGTATTTGATGAAATGACGTGTGACCTCATTGTGACAGTAATCGACCACAATAGACCCGCTTTATTCAATGATAGTCAGATGTTTGTATGATGTCAGACATATTGTATGAGGTCATTTTCGAAACACTATGAATTGGAATAGGCCTACTAACACCAGGGTCAAATGTTGATATCAGTTGTATCCTAACAGAGGCTGGGGGTTTTTTGCACTTTGAATATTCAATGCATTGTTATAGACCCACTGTATTATTATTATTATTATTAATAATAGTAGTAGTAGTAGTAGCAGATGAAGTATAATTATTATTATTAGTAGTAGCTGTATGCTTAGTAGTATACTTGGTATACTTTGTGTTATTATTACTGTGTAATATGAATGTTATGCTACTATTATAATTAATTATTTTGTGTGATGACATTTTCTACGATGTTTATAACAACCTTTCTCCCTCTTGACCTGAGGGATCAAGTGTTCCAGATGTGAGATGCTATGTTTAGTTTTAAAGGGGCGAACTGATCTCGGCGCTCTCTCCATGTTGTGTATCGTTTCTGCTTTCAGAAGGTAGAGAGTGCGTTAACTGTGGAGCTACGTCGACCCCGCTCTGGAGGCGGGATGGCACGGGTCACTATTTGTGTAACGCCTGCGGACTCTATCACAAGATGAACGGGCAGAATCGGCCCCTCATCAAACCCAAGCGACGACTGGTATGTCCCTGCCACTTTGTATTGATGACACTTCCGTCTTTCTCTCTTTCTCTACCCAGGAAGAAGTGTTAGCTGCAGGAAATTGACTCGCCAAGTGCAGGTCTCGAATTCTTTTAGATATACAGTAATAGCAAACTGCAGATTTATTATTACTATTGTTATGAATTTTTTTAATGATTTGCTTCATCAATTATTATTTTCCCGCTTCAATTGCCCTACTGTTTGATATTTCTTAGAGGAAAAAAAATAGGAGAAAATATATTCCTCTTATTCTGCATTGAGGCAAATCGAAAATATTCAATCCAAGTCCTCACTGCCCGCATAGGAATAATATCTGCAGTTGACATACTGTAAATGGAATACGTAGAATTGGACGTGTATATGGTTTAGATGAGAGATGTAGGCTACCATGCACCCTGCAGTATTTGGAGAGGAACCCCCTAAACTTTTTAACACCAGAAAGCTGAGTTCTATAGAGCAGTTTCCCTATCTCCCTGCATGGTTAGATAAAAGGGAAAACGTTCTAGGCAGGGGACGCCTCGCGTGGACTGCTCTTTTAGCAGCCAGCCAGCTTCTGCTCTAGCCTATATCCCCCCTACTCTCTCTAATGTG
The DNA here is from genome assembly GCF_901001165.1 of Salmo trutta. NCBI lineage: Eukaryota > Metazoa > Chordata > Actinopteri > Salmoniformes > Salmonidae > Salmo > Salmo trutta. Next base: position 38,166,755 of record NC_042964.1, read on the forward strand.
AAAACCCGACTTCCCAGGAAAAAGCTGCCGGATATCTGAGCAGCGCAGATAAGTCGCTTTTAACAACATAGCCCGCTTCCCCAGTCTAAACATGAAGGGGACCGGGGACCGAATCAGTGCAAGGAGCGGCCCAGGGCACGCAGGAGTCACGACTCAAAATTGTTCTTCTCAGAACTCAGGGAATCTCTGCAGAATGTTCAAATACTGAGGGAAAATAGTAAGAAAAGGAAAAGAGAAAAGAGAGAGGGAAGTCTGAAGAAGAAGTCTGGCAGGAGATGGATACAGTGAGCTCCATTTTGCAGTACACAAGCACTTTATTTTCGCGTTAATGGAACTCAAGATTGGTGTGCAAAGCAATTACATTATTTAAGTCACGCATGAACATGGGTTATTAGGCCACCAGATGTAGATAATTGGAAATCCCTCCGAAAGATAGTGTAGTGCCTTTTGTTTAGCCCATTCGGTGTTAACGGGTACTGTGTCCTATTCGGTCATCTCGTCTATCGATTGGTTTTATAGATTATAACATCAATGTCAGACCGGCCAGCAAACTGGCGTCTGAGGCAAGCGTTTCAATCCATGGGAATGTAGTCCTCTCCCAATGCAAGTCGAAACGTATCTTGAATGTAAATCGGGGCATTAGCTCGTTCCAATTTTTTAAAACAAATTTCTGTATTTGGCTAATAGGCAATGTGGACGGTATGGCGATATTCAAGCTTATATGGCAATATTTAAGTTTACCATCTTCATCCACAAGCATATAATTTTGTCCATTTTATTCACTAGCCATGTCAAATTGTGAATCCCCCTTGACAGCTCAACATGATTAGCTATGTAAAAACAACAGAATAATGATTGTTTGATCTTGCTATGCACACATTGATGATTTAACATCTATTTTTCCTCCCATGGGAGGCTGGAGATTTGTTTTAAGAATACATCATTCTGTCCGCCATCATGCTCTCACCGTAAAACTAATTGTAGTTTATTTGTATAACCTGTTGAGTTCCATATTTAAACATAAGGAGCAGACACTATCTTACTGTTACTTAAGCACTTAGTCGCTTTAACGGGGAAATTTAATCAGATTTAATAGGTCCCATTTCATGCCACTGCTTTTATGTAATCTGTAAATATTTACTCTTGAGAGGGCATATGCGCATGCTGCTATTTTTAGTCTCGAGTCAAAGTAGCGCTGTTTTGGAATTTTGTCTTTATTTTAAAACTAGTTGCAGAAAGTTGATAGACAGAGCTTTGCAGAAAGCTATATGTTAGTATTGTATTATAATAGCATTATAAATGCAACATTTGGTTTGATAACCTAGGAAAAGGCCTTATGACTGATATGCATTTTTTGAAATCTCCTTTTTCACCAGTCTGCAGCAAGACGGGCAGGAACATCATGTGCAAACTGTCAAACGAGCACGACAACACTGTGGCGAAGAAACGCCAACGGGGACCCCGTGTGTAACGCTTGCGGTCTATACTACAAACTGCACAATGTAAGCAAAACAACAGCCTTTACATTATAGTAAGATATCTACTAACTTATCTAAGCATGTGTCGTCTTTCATATCCTTTCTTTTCTTCCTCACTTTTCTTTCTTTTCATTTATTCTCTCCTCCCTTCTTTTTTTTCCTGTACATTCAAAGCTTATTTGTAATTTCTATAGTTCTTGAAATATTTATCGCTGTCGTCCCTATCGAGAATTGTGGGGGCACTAGCGATAAGAAATATAATTCATGTGATTTATTCGCAGTAAGTCACATGTACGAATATATGAATATATGAGAGAGACGAATTAAGCCGCGCGCGTACAGCTTGGCTTTTGAATATTAAGAGCTTAATTAAAATTCGATTAATTTTCAGACCGATCTTATTTCAGGCCTTTTGGTTACATCCGCGCCAGGGACTTGGAGTCCCCCTCTGACCACCAATCCGCCTGATTCGTTTTGGGGCGTGCTGGTTACTGTCTCATCACATCATTTCACTTCCTCAATCTGAGGGCCCCCAGGACCAGTTATCTCTCTCTCTCGCACACACTGCAGCAAGACAAAGAGCTGCTGCCTAAATTAACTAGCGAAACATAATATTATTATCATTATTAAACTTTACTTATAGCCTATTCAACCTTCACATCAGAGAGCTTGCCCCCCAAAAATCCTCCAGAGTTTGTCTGATAGGGTATCCCTTATCCTCGTGCTAAGTGTGTATAGCCTATCCTACTACACTCGCTTGTCACGCAAGTGCTCCCTGTTAAATATTTTCCCTATATTGGTTTTGGAAGATTCTTTAAGACTGAAGAAAACGATTTTTACTCAGGTTATCAGGGAGAATAACAATATTTCCCATTTACATATTATCTTTTGAAAATGACCCGACCTCGGTTTAATTGCAAAATGTGTTTGTTTTGGTAAATTCAGATTTCTGTTGGGGACTGCTCACTTTGAAACAAATTCCACAATTTACATGGTACATTATATGAAGCCTCTCTCCTCTCGTGCACAATGACTCCTAACCTGCACAGTGACCACATTGGCTTCATGTGACAGCAACCTAACGCTAACCTCAGAGACCTTGATAGCCTTTCCAGTTTGATAAGGCTGTAGGCTACAGTAAACGTGTATGGACATATTTATTGGATGCTTGTGGAAAAAAAGTTGCCACAAAGATGTGACAGACAGTGTTGGACACCCAAATCATATTTTTTTTCTCCTTGACAATGTGAATCAATGTTCCTCAACGTTCACTGATGTGTGAGTCAGGATTGCAGTGTGGTCAATCCAAGACCATTGCATAAGGTTTGTGGTTGTCAGGTTCAGGTTCAGGTTACTATAGGTGTGGGGAGAGGAAGTGAGGTTATGTATTGAATGCTCTGTGGTGGTCACTGAGTAAAGCTCTGAGTGTGTTGTGTTTTGTTTGATGCTATGGGGCGGAAGCCCAAAGGCCCAGGCTTCCTATGTGAGATGCATGGCATACATTTGAGTATCAAAGAGCACAGCCTGCCAGGTCAGCTTTAGTTGGGCGAGCTGTATTTCAACGCCTAGCTAGCAGCTAGAAACACAGAGAAGCCCTTCTCTTTTAACCTACGTCGTGTAGAGACAGTGAAACCACATCGCTCAGGGGCCGTAGCTCTTTGCCCTTTGCTAATCATCTGGGCCACTCTGTGCTAAAATATAGTCAGCGAAAAATGCCATTAACGTCTCAGAGAAAGTGGCAGAAGTGAGGCGGTGAAATCCCTGTTCCCATTTCTCAGGGAAGCGGTCCTAAAGATCAGGGAAGCAGCCGGCCTCATCCACCTCTCCTTCATAATCCTGCCCTGAGCTGGAATTCCATCATCCGGCTCTCATTCCCAGCTAAAACCTGTGCAGGAATATGGCAGCTCGGGCCATTTTGGCCGGCAGATGCCCATGCAGAAGGCTTCGATGGAGGGTTGAGGGTAGAGAGGCGGACTTGGCCGGCGACGATAGTCGTCATGGCCATGTGTCTCATTGGTCGGCTGGTTAGGACGGTGGCTGCCAGGCTCTCTTTCTCTCTCTCTCTCTCTCTCACTTTCCCACTCTCTCTCATTCCGTCTTTCCAACTCTCTCTCTGTCTTTCCCTCTGTCTCCCTCTCCCTGGCATGGCAGTAGCCTAAGATCCAGCCCAGCTTAAGGGAATCAGCGTTTAAATCCAGCCAAACGTGGACTCACCCTGACACACACACACACATACACACACACACACTACTCCCCCCACCACCTACCGCTAGCAATGGGACAGACACATTTATTCTATAATGGGACTCCATTACATATCACAGTGTCCCCCAAACCCTGAGCTAGACCTCTTTTGAAATTAGAAACCTATTTGTGTCGCCCCTCTCCAATTTTATTTGTTTTGTTTTGTTTTTTGTTTGTTGGTCCAAACGCATTGACACAATTCGAATGAGCTTTCCAAGATACGAGTGATAAACCGACCTCAATGCTTGGATTTTTATTTACTTTCTTTGTTTGTCAGCGTTTTTTCCGCTTCATCAAAGTCCATGAAAAAGCATGAACGCTGCTCTTTGATATTTCGTCTCAGTTCTACACTGACTCAAATTCGTATTTCTGCTCCTTTAACTTAAGTAACTCCTTGACATCACTTACCTATGAAATATGAATATTGAATAACTTGCTTGTTTTAACCCTGGTGCATTAACCCCATGTGTCCGTCCCCCAGATCAACCGACCTCTCACCATGAAGAAGGAGGGCATTCAGACCAGGAACAGGAAGATGTCCAGCAAGTCGAAGAAGAGCAAAAAGTCCCACGACAGCATGGACGACTTCTCCAAGAGCCTGATGGAGAAGAGCAGCTCGTTCAGCCCCGCCGCTCTGTCCCGCCACATGTCCTCCTTCCCCCCCTTCTCACACTCCGGCCACATGCTGTCCACCCCCACGCCCATGCACCCCTCCTCCTTCGCCCCTCACCCCCACTCCAGTATGGTCTCTGCCATGGGCTAGAAGACCCCAACGGTACAACCCACCTCCCAAAACCCCTCAATCAACAACTAACCCCCCCACCATCCTCTTACCCCCAGTTCTCTTCGCTTACCTGAATCCCAAGCTGAAAGACAACCAAACTGCTCCCTGCTACCCATAACCAACCGCTCTGCTCCATCACCAAGCCTCCTATGATCTGACCTCGGTGTGAGGGAGACAGGCTTTATGGGTCCTTGCATTTGTTCAGTTGTCTCTTTTTTAATCTTTATCAAGTGTATCTACTGGGATCCTCAAAGCCTGGCCGACTGACTCACTGACTGTGGTTTTCCGACTCTTGGGAAGACCGTTGTTGTTCTCTGGCCTGGGAGAAAAGATCCTGAAGCTTCACCCACTCACTGACTGTCCTCCCAGCTGTTAACCCCCAATCCGGAATCACATTTGTGTGCAAAAATTCAATTTTTCATGGGAAAAGCAAAGATTATAAACAAACCTTCCCACCCTACTTCACACACCTGTATGACAGGTCCCCCCCCCCCACCCCTGAGCCGTGAGAAGACGAGAGGAGATGAACTTTGAATATATTTGTACAAATTGTATGAAATACAGTACATTTAATGAAGACTTTTTAATTAAGTAAAATGCCCCTGGGCAGCTAACGACAGAAGGGTACGAGTCAAGGCAAGAAGAGACACTGCCGCTGGAGAGTAGAGGAAGAGAGGACGCCTCTGCTTCCTGGAGAGAGGGAGGAGAGGGAGGAGAGGAAAGAACAGATAAAAGGACAGGCCTTCTCTTTCGCCTGCTGGAAAACATGTTTGATGCATTAAGCTTCTAGAGAGTCTATTGTTCTGACTGCAGGCGTCTCTTTTTTGGATGTGCTATAGGTCTCGGGCTGTTGGTTTGTGTTCACATGCTAGCACATACAAACACATATTCACACATCATACTTTCACATACACACACAAACACACACTGCCACATTGGATCACCTGAAAGACTTTCTTCCGGCCCACAGATTATATGCATTGTGAAAAAAGTTCCTGTATTTGTTATTTGTATGTATAATTCAGAGTACCAAAAATACGAAAGAAACAAAGATGTAGAATTATTTCTTTATGTTATGCAGACTGAATGGTTGTAAAAGTTTAATAATAATCACTAGTGTAAAAAATGACTGCTTTTTTGTTTCGTAATTATTTTTTTTTCTTTGAAAAGAATAAACTAGTTTAATCTCTGTTGACATGTTAGCCTGTGGTTGCGATACTTATTTCGTTCTCTGGTGCGACGTTGTCGTGTGATGTTTGACACATCGTCACCCCACCCAGACCTGTCTGCAACACCCCCGGCCATTTTTACCCAGCATTCACAGCAGCAACTGACAGCTCTTGTGGTGAAGGACAAACAGGAAGTGCAGAAATAAACAGTGGCACTGTGACTGTAGGAGGGCTCACATGCCATTTTATGGCTAGACAGGCAGGCTAACTCTCACAGTCATTCTCACCATCACAACTGACCTGCACTTTAAATCGAGTCAGAATGGAACAGAAAGCTTGGCAGAAATTCTCCTGTAGGCATCAGCTCGTTATTAGGAATTAGTCATGTTTCTGGAGAGAGCATGTGAAGTTAGAATGTGCCTTCAGAATTCCATAGTTCTACAGTATAGAGCTGATTCGTGAGGGTGATTAGTTGTCTCAGACAATTTAGGGAATTCATTTAAATCAATCTGAGGAATTCAGATCCTCATGTAAAATAAGAATTCTCAAATTATTACGTGACACATTTGTAGTTTCTTAGCGTCCATGTGCTTTTATGGAAGTCCACTACATAATGTCAATATTACCAGACACAGCCATGATACAGCAATAGAAAACACATCAATCACAGAGAGTAAAACAATATATTTGGTTGGAACAACTATTTCAATACATTTTATCATCAACACACCAAACCCATGTGTAGCCTATACAGCAACATCAGTAAGATTTTATTTTGTCACAAGCAATTCAGCTAGTCCATCGCATACTTGAAGGTGCTGAAGTGCAATAAATAATTTCCTCCCTTTCTTTTGAAAACGATGACTGTTTTTGAATTGGAATTGTGAAGAGGAACTCAGCATCTGATTCGAACGCAGAATTGACCGCATTGTGGCTGAAGTTCCTCAACATCCCTCTCCTTCCCCATCAAGTGTAAACCATATTCATATACACATATTAATATACTGTACATACAGTGCCTTTGGGGGAAAAATAAAGACTAAATTGACTGAGAAACAAGGAATTGAGAGTGCGTGAACCATGGTAAGAAGTAGTCATCATCTCAACAGTGTTATTAGTGGCTGCTACTGTTACTGTATTGACTTTAATCACACTGTACTCTGCCAGAGGGAACGAGAGCTATGTGATTGAGGAACAAGGATGTTATAGTATCGGTTTAGGTACATGAAATAACCAGAGCAAAAACATGCCCTTATTCTTAGATAGGGTCAATGGCCTTCAAAATCATTATTTTCTTTATTTAAAAAAGTATGAAAATCATATGATTTTTATTAAAGAGTGCATTGGGTTTGATTTGAAGTTCAACGTAATTCAAACAGCACACCATCTGTTCTGTGTTTGGACTTTTAAGACAGGATTTAGCATCCTTCCAGCCAAGCTTGCTAGCATTATACTCACTCAACTGGATTCCACTTACCACTTTTAAATACTGAGAACTGTAGTCCTCGGTCACTGTCAAAATGTTCAAATAGCTTTGACAGCGTAGTATTAGTATACATACAGTAATGATATATTGTAAGTCACACATATACATTTCTTTTTGACTTGGAAGTGAAACCAAATAGCATCAATGGGATCATCTAGAGCTAGATCCTTTCAAACGGTACCCTGGATCAACTCATTTGTAAAAACAGACATATTATGCAAACAGATATACGTGGTGGCAATTCAGAGAATACAAGCACACGTTCCAGTCTTTAGACCAACTCCACCCCCCCCCCCCCCCCCCCGTACTGCCCTTTTCTCTGACTCCACTTCAGCGAGGCCAAACAGAAGTCTACCAGCCATTGGCCACAATTTGTTTCTGAGCCACTGTGTCCAATCAGGAGATTTGCTCCTGTGTTTTAACAGTGAAATTGAAGGAGGGAATGTAGGATGAGGATGGAAATTCTGTGTGTGTGTGTGTGTGTGTTTCTGTGTGTGTGTGTGTATGTGTGTATTAAGGGGATTGAGGTGAACCCTTGGCCTGTGGCGGGACCCCATGCACCCTGGCCAACCTTTCACCTTGGCGCTGTGCTATGAGTGTCTGCCAAGGGTGACTGAAAGTCCACTGACAGACACAGGGTAGTAATATAAACAGATTTACTCCCACCCCTCTCCCTCCTATTCTCCACTCTCTCACATGATGGTTCTTCTGTCTTATAGGCCACAACTCTCCTTTTCCTCCCTCATTTATTTTCCTCCTCTAGAACTCTTTTATTACTCGCTTTATCTCTCTTCATCTTTCCTACTCATCTCTCTCTCTCCCTCTCTCTCTCCCTCTCTCTCTGTCTCTGTCTCTCTGTGCAGTAAGGGATGACTTTCCGGTAGATTAGGGACGGCGGCAGATGTGTCGTGGCAGGTGTTGATGTTCAATAATGAGCTCCTCTTAGGGATGAATCTGACCTATGTTGTGCCCCATGCCGTACTCCAGTGCTCTCCATCCAGGTGTGACCATCTCTGGGTTACGCTCAGGGTGAACCGGGGTCCACTGGAGGTCAGACGGAGCTCTGGGTGAGGTGTGTGTGTGTGTACTGAGTGAATGACTGAGTGAGTTACTGTGTGTGTGTGTGTTTGTGTGTGTGGGTATTGAGTGACATTATATTCACACTAATTTGTGTTAGTGGTTCTAAACCTCTCTCTCATGTTTTTGTACTGTGGATATTGTGGTATAACTTGTTTTCAGTATAGGGGTTTTCTTTGGCAGTTTCAAATCATACAGTTGGCATGTTTTTTTTTCTAGCCTACATGCTTTTTGTTTAGCCAAATGGTATGTGGTCTTGCCGTTATGCTATTGGTGCTTCAGCTGTTGTTTTTCCATCAGGGCAAACCTTTTGCATCATTCTTAATTTTGACTCCATAATCACAGGAGGTTGGTGGCACCTTAATTGGGGAGGACGAGCTCGTGGTAATGGCTGGAGCAGAACAAGTGAAATGGTATCAAATACATCAGACACATGGTTCCCAGGTGTTTGATGCCATTCTATTCGCTCCGTTACGGCCATTATCATGAGCCGTCCTCTCCTCAGCAGCCTCTAGTGCTCCATATAGGCTTAATATTTAGTTTTTAACCTAATATTGCTGGATGCATGCTGTTTCCCTGAACCTATGGGTGTGCTAACCTGCTACACACTGCATTTATCCATGTGCAATGCTATTCATGTGTACTTTTGAATTCTCAGTCAAAATGTTCCTGAATTGGCTAGATTTAAATAACAATAGTGAGAGAATGTAACTTGTCTCACGGTAGGAAGGCACTGGATAGTCTTTCAGCTGAAGTTCGGTGTTTTACTTAATGCAAGGTGTTCAGAGTTCAGCAGTCGACAGAAAAGCTCAAATTAACTACCTAGCAAACACTTCACAGTGTAGTGTAATACAGCTCCAGCTGCTCTTAAGAATGCCTCACAACAAGAATCTTGTATACTAATGGCTCACAGACAGGCAGGTAAGTAGCAGTCTACCAGTTGGTAGTCCTCTACTCTCATTAGACAGTCCGAGTAGCCCCCGGGTCATACCTGGATTGGGTCATAGCAACTCATTTCTCAAGAGAGGGAGAAACTGTGCCAACGTTGGCGCCCTATAAATTAGGTATGGATTGGCACCCAATCAAGGCTCGTCCCCTCCCCTCCCCCTAGCACCAGGAAGCGCACCGTCATTTGTCACCGTCTTTCAAAGTGTGTTGAATTATGGGGACAAAAATTGTCTGACTTGTGCCTACATGTCAACTGCATGAACTTTACAACAACCATGTGATCAAAGGTCATGAAGTTTCTACTGCAGTCAACTTTTCTGCAGTTGCTCCTCACCAGCTGGAACTTGCAGCCATTGACTGCACTGTCGAATATACAGTGGATATGTACAAATAAATGTGATATTTGAGGCTCTCTCTCCCCAATTTATAGTACAATGTACACACATATATTTACAGTGTGTGAGTGTGTGATATGGGGGTTGGAGACACGTTTATTTCGATATTACAAAGAACAACTTCTATAAACAACACAACAGTGCCAGATTGCACTGAGCCTTGCTGTTTGAAAACCACATCAATGTGTAACTTTCAGCTGTAGCAGATGCACCTCCCTCGACATCACTCCTCGACTTTCATCAGCAGTCGGTTGTTTCAGCCTTACCACTCAAACAAGCCCAATGTTCGAATGAGCTGGCAATTATCATTTCTAGAGTGAGTAATAAACTATTTGAATGATTGCGAAATGTACAATAATTAACAGGCATCGCAAATGAAGTACAATAAAGTTTTACTAACAAACGTTTTGTCTCTCCGAGAGCCTAATTAATGAAATGATGTTGTAACCAAACAAACACTGAAGCGAAATAAATAAACCTGCCCATATCTCCAACCACAATGGCACAAGTATCACGCCAAAGTAACCTACACTAGAAATAGCACCATTACACTACACATGAGTCAGCGGACGAAGGAGTCTTTTGTAGGAGGGAGGTTTGTTAAGATCCCAGACGCTCAGTCTGAACATTAACACGCATCGCTTGCGGTACGGATTTGGAAGGGTTAGTGTTCCCACACGGCCGTATGTCCATGTTACAGCGCTTGTCTACGGCAAACAGACGTGCTAATTAGCTATCTAGCATGCTCTGAACACCTGTGTGTAACTGTAACTCAGGAAGTGTAGTGTCGTCGGATGGATGTACCCATAGCTATATGGATCTGTGCAAAACCGCTAGAGTCAGTGTACCTTTTTCTATTTGAAGGATTGAAGATAAGGGCCGTATGTTTTCGAAAGCCATATCGCAAGGGAAGATCACTGACGTTTTGAAACCTTAGAACACAGCGTAGGGATTGTAGTTCACATGATGCAGTCGTGAGCGAAGCTAATGACTGAGAACTGTAGGGAGAAGGCAGAATGGCGCCTTGAGTTTTCAAGAGCTGGTTGTTTGCTACAGCACGTGCACGGCCGGTGTAAAAGGCGCGGAATGCTTCAGCTGGCTGGCTTTTCCTGTGATTGAACTGCATATCTCAGCGCATTTGAGGACAACTGAACGAATTCAAATCCAGAGTTAAGAAATTATAGTTTAACAGCGTAGATGTTGTATAGTTGCTTAATTATCTACTACCAGATGAAAGTAAACAAATAGTTTTCCTATACATCGATCTAGTTTAGGCCATGCCCATGAACATGGATATAGGCCTAAAGGCTAGCTATAGGCCTATGAAAGCCATAACATAACACTTTTTGTTGTTGTTGATGCCAGCAGTGTATGGTAGATATGCAGATATTGGAATTGTGTTACTGCTATGCAGACCTATTCTGTTCTGTAATAGCAAGTGCCACTGCCAAACCTGAAATTCCCATGGGAACAAAGTTATTCAATAGGCTACATTGAGCCAGGTACTGTTTAGATTGTTCCTCACATCATACCATTGTGTTGCCCACATCACCAAGGCATGACCTCAGGGAAAACATAAAGGCTTTGGTTTAAAAATGTTTCTTCACCCCATCACACTGGCGTCAGTTCAACCATGTCACCTCCCGATCACGCCAAAGGAATGGGATTTATGAATAGTGAAGAAAACGTGCATGAGGATACTTGTTTGTAACAAACTGATAATGCAGGTGGTAGTGAGTTCACATGTCTTATGAAGATTGCTCTAGCTAGCCCCTCCAATATGAATGTTTTCACTCTAGCCAAAACATGTGATGAATGCATGTCTTACTGTGGGAGTTCTCTCACTTCTACAAGCTTTGTTCAAGTCCCCTTCACCACTTTGTAAAGGGCTGCCATGTGCTTCATTGTCTTCTTAACAATCGTAAATTTGAACCATAATCTCCCGTCACAACATTGCAGATAAAAGATAATTATCTCCTTTTGTGAGGTGCCTTCAGGCTCCTTTGGCCGGCCTAGTAGACAACATGCCTAAACCCTCATCATCCCACACACAGCCGATGACTGCAGCGAGTCAGCTTGCCTGCTCGATGAGAGAAACGCCAACCTACGAAGTAAAAAGCTCTAGATGTTTGTGTGTGTACGTGTGGGTGTGTGTGTGAGGCTGTGCGTGTACGTGTGGGTGTGTGTGCAAGGCAGTGGAGGCTGGTGACGTAAAAAATGGAGGAGGATGGGAGACCCACGGTACAGTTGCGGAACGCACGGAGACAACAAAGTGTGTTTCAAAAATTATTTTAACCTAAAGTGTTTAATAAAGACATTTATAGTACAATATTATGGGGAATGGAAATGACAGGGCTAGTAACACAGTGTTGGAAAGAGATCACAGCAGTAATTGAATGAGGGTATGAGGCATGAGTTGAGGTGTTCAGAGGCTTGACCAGTGCAGGACAGGATTTGACTGGGAAGACAAAAAACAATAACACAACACACTGCATAGTTAAAAGAGCTAAGAATGAGTTAGTCCAAGCAAGGAGTAAAATCTCTGATGTGTAATAATGTGTTTGTGTTTGCGTTTGTGATTGACTCTACATACAGTAATGAGAGAAAATTGATAGGGGTAATCACAGTGCTTGGAGAGGAAACATTCAATGTGCCAGTGGATGAGCGGGCACATGAGACATGGCTTCAGTTCATGTCATGAGAGAGTTGACAATGGTAGTGGAGTGGAGTGGTCATCACCTCTTAATCAGGGAACAGGAGGGGACTTAGCTGTAAATACAAATAGCAGATACATTCCATTACAGCTGTGCCATCGTAGGTTTGGGCAACGAGTTTCTCTATGAAGTCAAACAGAGACTGAGCGTCTCGCCCACTTGACACATCAAAGTAGCCCAAAAAAACGTTCCTGAAGAAAGCCCTGATCATCTACATACCTGACGATAACTGACAACTGCAAGCAGAATGTCGACACCTTAGGGCCTGGAGTTTTTCCTTATATGTTAACCTAACTAGAAAAACTCTGGACCCTATAAGGTATGATGAAACCCCTGTCAAACTGCAGCTACCTTATATTTGTTCATATAAATAATTTTTAGATCGGATTATGAGGGGGATTTCCTCTACCCTGACACATTGACAACAGAACTCACAGGGCTGAGCTTTATGCATGCTTGCATCATGCAGGCCTATGCAACTGTAGGCCTTATAAAACATTTACTCACATCTGTCATCACTATTATGTTGATTCATTCATTCCAGTGAATCATTTTGGATTAAAAACGTGTAGGCAGCCTAGCCAGCCCAATTTTGAATATAAACTAAATTTGATCACATTCACATTTTCTCCTGATACATACATGGACTATAAATACATGACGTTAACAATTAGTTTACCCTGACCAGATGGACAGGGCGCGCAGGATGTAACATTATGAGGCTGCTCTTATTAGCAGCCTACAGTTGATCAGACGGAAAAATAGTCTCATTTACTTCCCATACAGCATGTCAGATTTCTAATGTTTAGGTGTGGAGTTTTTGCTTGGGTCTGTCCGGAGTGATTATGTGTTATCATCTTTGCTAAATAAATACCGGAGGAAAGTGGAAAGCCTCCTTGAGCACATGCGGAAAAAATGCGCTGCGTCAACCTCTCTCTTTAATCTAAATTTTAATGGATGATGCGATGGAAGTTATCAAATCATTCGGAAAAAAGAGAGTCGAAAGTTCAATATGTGGGTATTTATATGCTCCCTGCTTTTGTTTTGCTGTTTAGCTGAACGATCGATATTCTTCAGGTCACTGTACCCACCTTTCGACCAAAGCTCAGACTTTCCAAAAAGCAGGCAAGGCCAGCAATATTTTATTTTACCAGGCATGTCAGTTAAGAACAAATTCTTATTTACAATGACGGCCCACCGGGGAACAGTGGGTTAACTGCCTTGTTCAGGGGCAGAACGACAGATTTTTACCTTGTCGGGTCAGGGATTCAATCCAGCAACCTTTCGGTTACTGGCCCAATGCTCTAACCACTAGGCTACCTGTCGCCCCAAATACAGGCAGCTTGATGAAAGTCTCCCTGTTAACCAGCTATACTTTTGATACCAATTGGTATTGAACACCCTCACCTTTTCATCCTTCTTCATGAAACTGATCTCAGGCAGAGGTCGATCCTCGGTTTAAATTCGCACCTTTTCCGTGTACCCCAAAAAGTCAACAACATTTTCCGCAGCGTTGGCAATTCTACCATTCTGGCGGAGAAAACTGCACACTCACGCTGGTAGCTAGCTAGCTACTGAAGTTAGCAAGGCTAACTTTTAACATTTTTTAAAAATTGCACTAACTGGACACAAAAATAAAATTCTAAAACAAAGAAAACAATTTATAATATACCTTTTCCGTCTCCTGTAATTTAAAAAAACTAATTTGAATTGAAAAATATCCATAAAATGCTCAACTATCACTCTTAATCTCTATCCAACAATGTCAGCAAGCTTCTCAACACATAGAACCCCCATAGTGCTCTGTGGCACAATCCCAGTACAACACACTAGGTTCATTCTCTGATCCTAATTCTATGATTGGATGGACAACATGTCAGTTCATACTGCAAAAGCTTTGATTGGTTGGAGGACGCCCTCTGGAAGTGGTCAAAATTACCATGTATGTCTATGGAAGGGGGTGAGGCCTACAAGCCTCCTAGGTTTTGTATTGAGGTCAATGTAGCCAGAGGAGGACGGAAGCTAGCTGTCTTCCGGCTACACCACGGTGCTACCCCAGACAGTGCTGTTGAAGTTACTGTAGACCTTCATTGCAAAACAGTGTATTTTAATCAATTATTTGGTAACATATTACTATATTTAGTACAGTTTTATCAAAAAATTATAACTTTTTTCATGTTTCCAATATTTGTATTTTTATGAAATTTCACTGAGGAGGATGGTCCTCCCCTTCCTCCTCTGAGGCTGTGTGTGTCCAAATACATTCTCACCACACTAAACATTTCCCTGTTGACACAGCTTATTTAAATTAAAGTAATATTTTACATTTCTTCTTTGTTTGACAAACACCGAGTAGGAACTGGAAAGGATGGTTGAGACCTGGCTGTAGACTAGGGGTAAAGATGGAGGAGCAGCAGGCCCACATGTGAGTAACAGACAGAGAGAGAGAGAGAGAGAGAGAGAGAGAGAGAGAGAGAGATAGAGAGAGATAGAGGGTAGCCTGAGGGGAATGGCGTCTTGTTAAACACTGGAGGTGGCATTGTGTTAAGGTTCACAAGTTCACCTGGTGAGCACCCATGAGGAATGCACCCTGGTCTTTGACAAGTGTGTTAGGGGGAGTGAGTGACGACTGGAGAGGTGAGGGGAGGAAAAACGGAGAGAGGTAGGCGTGTAGGAGAGAGAGGGAAAGAGATGGTGGGGGCCTGGGGGTATAAGTCAGTATTTTAGGGGAGAATGTGGGTTGAGGTGAGATGTGTCTAACTCCTCCAGTGCTTCTCTCGCTCTCTCTCTCTCTCTTTCTCTCTCTCTCTCTCTCTCTCTCTCTCTCTCTCTCTCTCTCTCTCTTTTTCCATCCCATCTCTGTCAGGTGGAGAGGATTGCCTACGGCTCCAAACAGGCCTGAAAAGAGGAACATGAGTTCCATTGTCCCTGAGAACATCTCAAACAAGAATACACAACAGCTGTAAAACCACACACACTGGCAAACCCCTGACAACAATACCCCCTTCCCCCCACACACGTTAGATCCATTTAATCCCATGACATACATCACAAATCCTGATGAATCTTCCTATTATCATTGGTACCTAAAGTACCATTTATGAACTCATCCTTCCAGCTCAACTCCCTCCATGTTGTCAATGCCTGTGTAGGATAGCATAGCCCATCTATCTATTCCTCACAGTACCAGCATAATATACCCCAAAGGACACCCGTCTCTCAGAGCCTTCCTCAAACCCATCCTCACCTGTAAAAACCACAAACATCATTTGCATGGGCCCGCCTCCAGAATTTCCCAACATAAACCAGGCCCTTCATTTTCTAACTGTGGTGCATTCCACGTTCACCTGTATGACACCTTCAAGACAGTCACATGACACCTTCAAGCCAGTCACATGACAGCTTCAAGCCAGTCACATAACAGCTTCAAGCCAGTCACATGACAGCTTCAAGCCAGTCACATGACATTCAAGCCAGTCACATGACAGCTTCAAGCCAGTCACAACCCCACAGACAGACAGAGCAAACAGACATTGATGTTGATGTTTTCTTCATTGGTTGTGTGTTGCTTGGCAGCGTTGTTCAGGGACACCCATTAAGTTGTGTTTGATAGGGATAGGAACTTGGCACGGGACGGCCTACCTGGGAGGGGGTGTTTGATGTGTGTGGAGCGTCTGGCAGCGCCTCTCTTTATCAACATTTCGGTATGCATTAATTACCACGTACCCTGGGAGTGAAGAGAGGCTAGATAAATTAGACAGGATTTGTGTGTGCACAGGTGGATGTGTATTTGCTTGTGTGTAGTGAATGAATTATATCGTAGCTATTTTAAGTTTATAATATAGTCTGGTCTTATGTTAATATATTATGAGGTAATCCGTGTGTTTTTCAATAAACTGGCCTTTCAGTGCAGACATTAAATCAAGACTTTCTTGCTATCTGTGTGTATGTGTGTGTATATACTCCCAACAGAAAGTGTAACTAACAGGGTAACCTCTGTGTGTGTTCATTGACTGCCCAGAGCCTGCGGCTGTTTACATAGAACTCTGCCATAGTTCCAACTCAGTCTGGGATGTCACATGTCATTGACTCCCAGCAGCCAATCAGACAAGCCTTATTAAATAAATATGGTAATCCTGCTGTGGACCTCGGTTTACTACCATGCTGGAATCTTCAGTAGTTATCTACACTACAGCACCTGAGGAAGTCACAGGAGTGATCAGGGAAGTGACCAAACACATTAGTGCAACACTCATACCTCCCTCCTTCCCTACCCCCACCCGCACGCATAGACCCACACACATACACCCGCACGCACAGACCCACACACATACACCCGCACGCGCAGACCCACACACATACACCCGCACGCACAGACCCACACACATACACCCGCACGCACAGACCCACACACATACACCAGCACGCACAGACCCACACACATACACCGCACGCGCAGACCCACACACATACACCCGCACGCGCAGACCCACACACATACACCCGCACGCGCAGACCCACACACATACACCCGCACGCGCAGACCCACACACATACACCCGCACGCGCAGACCCACACACATACACCCGCACGCGCAGACCCACACACATACACCCGCACGCACAGACCCACACACATACACCCGCACGCACAGACCTACACACACACACACACACACACACACACACACACACACACACACACACACACACACACACACACACACACACACACACCCTTCCTGTGTAGAGAAAACAGTGATCAGGGATCTCAGTATAGATATATTGATACTGTATATTGAGTTTCTTCATTATTAGCTGAGGAAGTGTGTGTTTGTTTGTGTACATATTTAGCTGTGAGACTGCTCGTGTTTTCATAGCAAAAGCTCTTTCCTGAGGTAATGGTGGCCTGGGTTGACTGCTGCCTGCTACACAGCAAGAGAGCAACAGCTCCCTGGAGATGGGTTAAGGCTGGCCTCAGATCAGATCTCCTTTTCTTTAATTGTAACGTTCCGTTAGGGGTATTCAGTAACCTATGATCCTGGACCAGTTGTTAAAGGAGCCACATCTCTTGATTTACCTGCTGAGCTCAGGTGGGCAGTTGGCAACAGTACAGTGATGAGACATTAGGGGGAGAGAGGGGAGTGACGTCTGTTGCTATGGTGATATGGACAGTAATGAAGGGTGGGACATAATCCTACAACTAATACTAAGGAAAGGGTACTATAAACACAAACAATCATCCGCCATAAAGAAAACAGGGTACATGGTCCAATGCAATTGGGTCTCAGTACCTTGTTATAGCCTGTGAAGTACCAGAGATCAGGTGGGTTGGGTATTTATCAACGTAGTGAGTGATTTGACAGAGTGGAGGTAAATGAACTATCCAAAGTGCTTGGCTGGGACACTGCAGTGACCCTCTCCATAGGATGTTAGTGGCAAATTGGGGGTTGAACTCAGAGAGGAAAGACTTTAGGCTCTAATTTGCTAAAGTGCTTCCCTAAACGTCAAGGAGCTACCTATACCAGACCTTAACCTATAATCTACATCACAGCACAAGGCTGTACCCTCTACCTTTACCTTCTTGACCCCTGATTGCACTCTCATAGGTCTACTCAAGGAAACTAGAAATTGACACTAGAAGACCACTTAACTGTAGAATTTCGCTAGATTTAGATTTGTCCGTCAGAGCCTCAGTGCCCCAATGCACCCTGGGTTGTGTAAGAGAGGAGTGGATGAAAAGCTGGAATGCACTCCTGTCAACACCCGAGCCAATCGAGAGAGCTTTTGTTTATTTAAATGACTCCCAATCGCTAGCAGTGAACCAGGAAGCAGCAGGTGCCTCGGTCTAATGGCAGTTAGAAACAGTACAATTCACAGTGGATAAACAGGTTGGGATGGGGTGAGGGTGGTGGAGGGTAAGAGAAGAGGGATTGGGGGAAAGCTTATTTTCACCAAAACAATCACCTTTTGGAAGAGGAATTAGGCCTCCCTGACTAGTTTAGTGTCAAATGTGTAAGTCGTTTGTTGTTTTTGTTGCTGGTGTTGGTAGTTGTTATATTTTGGCTGCTTTGAGAAGGCTGGCCGCTGGTGGTGTTGGCAGGCCTGAGGGTGGATAGGGGAACAGTCAGGGGAGGGTGAGAGGGGTAGATAGGGGTCCTTTGTTGGGTGCCGTTTGGGCTCAAGTCTCCCTTGTGGCTCTGTTGCTCTCCACTGCCCTGGCACTCTGTCCTGTACACATCCCGTCCATGACAGGATAAATGAGCTTTTTCCTTCTATTGTTCCCTTTCTTCCATCCCTCCTCTTTGGTTCTCCCTCTCTTTCTTTGTTTTTTGTTGTTGTTCAATGTCTGAAAGGCATTCACATTGTTTTTGCATTAACGCTTCTGTGGCCAAGCCATTAAGGATGATCTGTCACGGCTTTATTCCCAAATATCCTCAATCATTCTTTTCTGACCTCCACCATAAAACCAAATAACTTTCCTCTTCCCACTCTTGAAGGATCTCAATTCATTATTTCTAGTTCGTCCTGGGACAGCACCACCCTCAAACCATGGGAGATGACGTAACCTATCGCCTTAAGCTTAGGAAGCTAATAACTGACCTTATTAAAACCTGAAGTGTTTCTTGTTCATGTTCAGTTGTACAATGTGGCGGAACACTTCTGTGGTTTCTCCCACTCTTAGCTCTTACTCAACGAGCCAGGTGGAGGTTGAGGTGTGCCTGGGGGCAGGTAAGCTGAAGGGGAACAGACGGAGGGAGAAGGGGTGGGGGGTGGTTTCAGGTGACAAGTTTCTCTTGGGATTGACTCGAGCCTGTCCGGACATGCAGGGGAGAGCTGCTCAGAACAGCCTGAGGGAAAGAGAGAGAGAGAGAAAGGTGGATGAGGAAAAAGCTAGAAAATACTCCCACAGAATTTCCCAGAGATCTTTTTGGCCTTTCCTCATCTCTCACCCTTTTCTCCCTCTCCATCACTCTCTATCGTTTTCTTCTCCTCCTGTTTAAACCGTCATCTCCCTGCCTCTCTCTCTCTCTCTCTCTCTCTCTCTCTCACTCTCTTTCTTTCTCTTTCACTTTTTTTTATTCCATACTGATGAAATTGTTCCTGTAATTGTTGGCCTTGAGAAACAAAACTGAAAAAGTCGTACATACCAAAGAACCGCTGGGTAAATATAGTCGTAAATATCGTTTTTGCAGCTCTCTCCGTTCACTGGCTTCGTCTGGCGGTGACGGCAGACGGTTTGCTATTGTCAGTATTTTGTACGCGTGGGGATTAAGCAGCTGTTAGAGTTGAGTGGTGTTACGGAGGGGGAGAATGCAGACACAGCACTCCCAGTCCAACCCAAACAGACCTGTCCTCAAACGTAGGGGATGCCCCATTGTCCCATTGTTTGGATACAATGTGCGATTATGGCGGCAGGTAGCCTAGCGGTTAAGAGCGTTGGGCCAGTAACTGTTTTGCCCTTGAGCAAGGCAGTTAAGCATCAACAACTGCTCCCTGGGTGCCGATGACGTGGATGTTGATTAAGGCAGCCCCCCGCACCTCTCTGCTTCAGAGATGCAGAAGACATGTTTCAGTTGTACGACTGACTAGGTATCCCCTTTTCTTACTTTATCTGTACGGCTAAAGATACTCAACTTTTTTTCTGTGTGTCTTTAGGCCTTGTGTCCACTTACTAGGACAAAGGCATTCTTTGTAGTTACAGTTGTATTAAGGTATTTAGTTTGAAATGTTACCATCTATTGAAAGGAATGACTACCATGTTTTTCTAAAACAGAGGGCTTCACAATTGTTCATGTGAAACAGCCCGTTATTGTTGGGCTACATGTTTGGCAAGAGTCAGTTCATTAGCTGCGGGGGAGGAAGGGGATTGTTTCAAACAGGTATGTTTTCTTTCACTTGGAGGCTGAAAGAGAATGGGTTAAGCGTTTATATTACAGTTTCCTTGTAGCAGATTTGCATAAAGACTAGTTCCATGAGCGTTTTCATATTTCCTCATGACATCACATCTAAAGGAGATTTTCCAATGAGCTGGACAATAGGCGTCTGTGAGTCAACGCTCAACAGTAACACAAAGTTTGCATTAGTACTCTCTCAAACGCTCCCAGCAAACAAACTACTGGCTTCCCAGTTTCGTATTTTCTCTTTCACACAGGTATTCCATGCTGTTTGTCTTGTAGGCTATATGCTTCAACAGCACAGAGAAGGTTCAGCTCACTGGCAGACAGGCAGACAGGCAGGGAAGGGAAACTGAACTCTCCATCACCCGGACCAAGATGCCTTGCAGGCAGCGCTGCTCTGCTGAAAGGGGGTGGGGTGGGGGGATATTTATGGCTTATTAGCAAATGTTCTACAGGACAGGTAGAGTACCTAGATTTCCCTCTCTCTATACTCAGGAATGGGTCCCAAATGGCACCATATTCCCTACATAGCGCACTACTTTGACCAGAACCCATAAGGGCTTTTTGGGGGGAACAGTGGTTTAAAGAGCTGTTTTGCAATCATTCCTGTGACACTGTTTAACAGGGGGCTGTCAGTGCACAGGTAATTATAGCCCTCAGACTGAAACTGTGGAAGGTGCTTTTCCTCCAGTGCTACCGTTTCTCCCTCTCTCCCTCTTCCCTCCCTTTGTCCCTCATTCCCACTGTTTTTGTAATGCCCTGAAATTGAATCTGGTAATGAAATGCCTGCTGTGGCCAAGCGAGATAAAAAATATCTCAGCATTAGTGTCAATTAGCCACAATTCTGATCAAATGGCAGATGATTTCTCATTTTTAAAGATCATCCATGCAGCAGGAAAGAGGCTTTTATTTATCCTTTATTTAACTAGGCAAGTCAGTTAAGAACAAATTCTTATTTACAATGACGGCCTACACCAGCCAAACCTGGGCCAATCGTGCGCTGCCCTATGGCACTACCAATCAGGGCCGGATGCGATGAAGCCTGGATTTGAACCAGGGAATACAGTGACGTCTCTTGCACTGAGATGCAGTGCCTTTGACCGCTGCGCCTCTCGGGAGCCCCGGAGTGACTTACTTCTGATTTACTTCTGAGTGATGAGAAAGCTATGGAGACTATAGAGTCTGATACTTCATCCATCTCTCACTCTCGTTCTCACTCTCTATCACGCTCTCCATTTCGCTCTCTCTCTCCCTCTCTCTCATGCTCTCTCTCTCTCTCTCTCTCATGGTAATTCTATGGAATCCACCAACTTTCTGTAGTGTTAACACGTATCGTGCGCCATCTCATGCCCATCCCTCCTGATCCCGGATATACCCTGGTAGTTACAGCTTCTTTCTTCAAACGATACTCAAGCCTCAGTCCTCACCGTATGAACCTCTGTGGCCGCACTTCTAGGAAGACTGTCTGTTTAGTCTCCGCCCTCCTCTTTAAATACAGGTGGAGATGTGCTCTAATGCATGGTTAGCATGCTTAATGATAATGGGTGGACCTCTGTGACTGGGCCTCATTGCTCACCATTGACACTCCTGTTATTGCTTGTCTATCATGCCTTTCCAATGGAAATACATTTGACTAGGGTTGTGTGGTTGGGGCATCTGTGTCAGGCTTAACATTTTCTTTTTAAATGTCATAAACGTTTTCTTCATTCCCCCCCACCCACCCATTCCTTGATGTTATTGGCTGAACGTTTTTTTTAAGGTGTTGTGTCTCCTCCATTGAAATAGTAGTATCCTACTCAACTCTACTATGTCAAAACGGCAGTGGAACGTTATGGGAGTCTTATGGCCAAAAGGGGACTGTAATGGTCTCTCAAATCAATGTCAGAGGCTGTTTGGATTTAATTAGTGGCCCCAGAGCAGGTTCTCCATGTGAGTGCATCCACTTAGGGGCCCCTCATTGGATTTTAACATCCACAATGGAAAGACTGAAACGTCAATCCTAGTAATCCTATATCTACGCTGGCTGGCCTGTCCCCTGGGGGCCATGCTACTCACAGCTCCATACGTTAATGTGTACGTGTGTGTCTTGTGTGTTTGTGTATTTACCATGCATGTGTGTTTTTTTAAGTGTGCCATATAGTGTGTTTTGCGTCTGTGTTTATATGCCTGTATGTGTGTGTGTGTGTGTGTGAATAATGTCTGTTGAAGTGAGTGTGTGTGGCAGGTCTCAGTCTCTTTGCGGGGAGTAAAATTGATTGACTAGTGAATTGGGTGTCCCCTGGGTGTTTTTGAGCAGCTTGTTGTCTCTGTTCTGTGGCTTCACAATAGGCCTGTGTGTGCAGGGGTGGGATGTGTGTGTATGTGTGTGTATGTGCGTGTGTGTGCGCATGGATGGTTGTATGAGTGAACAGCCTGTCTTAGCCTTGCTAACCTCTTGAGCAACAGGGCCTTGTGCGTCTATGTGCACACACGTTAATTACACACCAACGGCTAAAAACATAGTGGATCTTTCCACACCTCCTTGACTTGGGGTAATTCCTGTTCCTTCCAGGAAGAGAGTCGTGATCGTATTGAGGATGTAAAATCAACAAGGGACATTCTAGCTTATTCTAAAGCTCTGTCAGTCAGGAATCACATAGGTAGGCAGAAGGCACAGTTAGCTATGATGACAGAGTGATTCATTAATGTGTCTCAGGGACATCCCAGTGATCTAGTCTTACATTCATGTGGCCTGATATGCCTCTCTGGTTGAACTCAGCATCGTATCTCGGAATGTCATTTCAGCCATTGTTAGGGTACCTGTGAGAGATGGAGTATCTACCTGGACAGGTGTGTTAGAGGCCCAGCCTGGACAGCTGACTGGCCAGTAGCATTGGGGGGTCCCTCCTCCCTGCTCCCGCTCCTCTTCAACTCCTCTCTCTCTGCTTGACCGGTTCAGTGTAAGAGTGACCGAACAGCTTTGAGCTAGCGAGGGTTAGAGGGACCAGGGAAGAAAGGTGGGATTGATGTGATATGAGGGACAGGTCCTGTAGCATCTGGCCATCTGCCCATTAGGTCCCCCAGAGCCGTAATGGACGCCTCCCCCTCCACCCTCCACACTGGCTGAGGACCCATAATGGACACCCCCACCAGCCCTTAGGGGAGCCCCTCTGGGACCCGGTAGTTGGAGGTTGTGCAACTGGATAATGGTTCCATTTAAAGCCCCATTCACAGTGCAGGTTGGAGCTGGGGACTGAGGCTTTGGGATCATGGGGGGTCGCCGGGCACTGAACACCAGCCGGTAGTTAAATCTCTACCGCGACGATGACCACAATCACTCAACCTGCTACCTGTTCGCTGTCGATGTGGAGACAGGTGTAAAAGGGGAGGGGTCAGGGGTCAGGTGAGAGGAGTGCAGGTGGTGGTTGGTGGTAGTGGGTTTGGTGGT
>NC_042964.1:38192877-38197877 GCF_901001165.1 Salmo trutta
TAGTTTCTATAGGGACCATGTCTGTGGAGCGTTACTACTACATCTAGTTTCTATAGGGACCATGTCTGTAGGAGCGTTACTACTACATCTAGTTTCTATAGGGACCATGTCTGTAGAGCGTTACTACTACATCTAGTTTCTATAGGGACCATGTCTGTGGAGCGTTACTACTACATCTAGTTTCTATAGGGACCATGTCTGTGGAGCGTTACTACTACATCTAGTTTCTACAGGGACCATGTCTGTGGAGCGTTACTACTACATCTAGTTTCTACAGGGACCATGTCTGTGGAGCGTTACTACTACATCTAGTTTCTATAGGGACTATGTGTGTGGAGCGTTACTACTACATCTAGTTTCTATAGGGACCATGTCTGTGGAGCGTTACTACTACATCTAGTTTCTATAGGGACCATGTCTGTGGAGCGTTACTACTACATCTAGTTTCTATAGGGACCATGTCTGTGGAGCGTTACTACTACATCTAGTTTCTATAAGGACCATGTCTGTGGAGCGTTACTACTACATCTAGTTTCTATAGGGACCATGTCTGTGGAGCGTTACTACTACATCTAGTTTCTATAGGGACCATGTCTGTGGAGCGTTACTACTACATCTAGTTTCTATAGGGACCATGTCTGTGGAGCGTTACTACTACATCTAGTTTCTATAGGGACCATGTCTGTGGAGCGTTACTACTACATCTAGTTTCTATAGGGACCATGTCTGTGGAGCGTTACTACTACATCTAGTTTCTATAGGGACCATGTCTGTGGAGCGTTACTACTACATCTAGTTTCTATAGGGACCATGTCTGTGGAGCGTTACTACTACATCTAGTTTCTATACGGACCATGTCTGTGGAGCGTTACTACTACATCTAGTTTCTATAGGGACCATGTCTGTGGAGCGTTACTACTACATCCACCAAGAGGATCTGAATCAAATCTATAATGACCATTAATCAGACGAAACACAATGGAGCACGTTCTTTTTTCTTCAAAGCACGTGCCAAACTCATTCCACGACGGGTCGAGTGTCTGCGGTTTTCGCTCCTCCCTTGGGCTTCGTTGATGAATAAAGGTCACTGATTAGTAAGGAACTCCCCTCACCTGGTTGTCTTGGTCTTAATTGAAAGGAAAACCCCAAAACCAGGAGACACTAGGCCCTCATGGAATGAGTCTGACACCGCTGCTTTAAAGCAACAATACCCATTTCTCTACAAACTCTCTGGAATGTCTTTAGTAAGTCATGTATTCTAGCTTCCAGCTCCTCGGATTCTGACATTGCTCGTTCTGATATTTCTTAATTCCTTTCTCTTTTTACTTTTTTGGATTATGTGTGTATTGTTTTGTATTGCTAGGTATTACTGCTCTGTTGGAGATAGAAACACAAGCATGTTGCTGCACCTGCGGTAACATCTGCAAATCTGTGTAGCGACCAATACACTGTGATTTGATTTACTATTGCATTGTATGAATCGTACTAGCACATTGTTACAAAAAAATATTAGACTACTTACTCACTCTCCATCATGGCACACACACGCACGCACGCACACACGCACGCACACACGCACACACACACACACACACACGCACACACGCACACACACACACACACACACTACGCTCAGAGAGAAACATTCCATAAGTGGTGTAACCTATGAGGCAAGATTTGACATGAACAACAGCAGCGAGGCTGAGACAGAGCCTTGTCCTGTAACCGCTGAACAGAACAGTTGAACTTTTCTCTCAGTCACACGCTCACCTCACAAACCGACCCTTCCTCAACACGCTCCCCCCTAATTCATCCAAACCTATTTTATTTTCTTCTTTAGAAATGTAAAAGGGGAACTGTAGGTAGACTCTTAGAAAGGCTCGGGCCCCCGGGCCACTTTAACTCATCACCTCTTCACGTGTCTCTTCACTGAGACGAGTCAGTCAGGTGGGATTGGAGAGGTAAGACAGAGATATTCCAATTACAGTATCTGGAACTGGTGCTGTAGAGCGCAACACCGCTGACTCATGACAGGAAGGAGTGGGTGTTGGGACTGAGATTCTTTATTTTATGGTGACTGAAAAGAGCTTGTTAAATAGTACCTCTCCAATCACACACTAATATGACAAATGATTGTACATGTTTATGTATAATTAAGCAATAAGGCCCGAGGGGGTGTGGTATATGGCTAATATACCACGGCTAAGGGCTGTTCTTATGCACGACGCACCGCGGAGTGCCTGGACACAGCCCTTAGCCGTGGTATATTGGCCATATATCACAAACCCCTGAGGTGTCTTATTGCTATTATAAACTGGTTATCAATGCAATTAGAGCAGTAAGAATAAATGTTTTGTTGTACCTGTGGTATATGGTCTGATATACCACGGCTTTCAGCCAATCAGCATTCAGTCCTCGAACCACCCAGTTTATAATTACTGTTATACTACATCATATCTATTTTGTTTGTGCTGTAGCTCGTCACCATAGTGGCTTTCAGGTCAGTGCCACTGATTTTCACACAAAGGGGGCTTGTGGAGATGCGATTCCTGCCAAAACACACTTTATACACTCCGTAGCATTGATGTCTCAGAATCCATTTCCCAACATCCTCCTCTGAGCACAACGTTATTTTAGTTTTGCAAAAACAAATAATATATATAACCAGTCAATCAGTCAATGCTCCTCCCTCCAGAATGTCATGTTAGTGTGTTTTAGAAAAGTCGCTAAGCGGTAGTCTTTGCTAGTCTTCCATCTTGTTTAGATGACCTCTTCTGGGGCAAGGTGACGCTATCAGCTCCAGGGATCTTATCAGCCAGCGTAATGTGTCAGAAGCGATAATGTACCTGAGCGAGGTTTGTCCTTCTCAGGGCGGAGCAGGAGTATGCTGTGGCTTGGTTGGCCAGATGTGTGTGTGACGGCGGTAGATAAATGCGATAGATGTACCGATGTGCCAGTCATTTCTGATGATACGCCCCCAAAGCCCTGGGGAACAGAAAAAAGCCAAGACATGGTTCTCTGTTTGATAAATATGAGGGAGATTTCATCTCCAAACAAGACTAACATTAGATTTCTGATTACGGGTACATGTCTGAAGGCAGGCAGCACTAGCTGGTGGAGTGGCTGGTTGCTTCAGGATTTTTTGTTCTGTGACAGCTCTGCAAAGTGGTAGGAGAGACGCAGGGGAAACAGGCTTTATAGAAATGTTTGGTGTTATGGTCAAAACTCTTTATATTTTGATGAATTAATCAAGTGCATTTGCAGTGCACTGTAATCAGATCTTGAAGCCCTTAACATTGTTTTGTCTCCTTGTGTAAAAAACATTTCAGTGTGTGTGGCCGTGTGGCTGTGTGTGTGTGGCTGTGTGGCCAAGTGGAATGCACCTCTGCCTGCATCGACAGGTTACTCTGCTCCTTTCCAACACTTGTCAGACCCGCAGGGCTAGGTCATAGCTCGGTGTGTGTGTGTTATCTGTCTGTGTGTTGTATGTGTGTGTGGGAGGGCCTGTCTGTGTTATTTCTTTACATACCTATTGTTCACCTAATACCTTTTTTGCACTATTGGTTAGAGACTGTAAGTAAGCATTTCACTGCAAGGTCTACACCTGTTGTATTCGGTGCACGTGACAAATAAACTTTGATTTGATTTGAACTGTCTCCCGTCTCTAACGCCCTGCTGCCAACCAGAGCTCAGAGCAGTTACCCATCTCCCATCTCACCTGCCAGCCTCAGGAATGGGAGGACAGGAGTGTGAGTGTGTGTGTGTGTGTGTGTGTGTGTGTGTGTGTGTGTGTGTGTGTGTGTGTGTGTGTGTGTGTGTGTGTGTGTGTGTGTGTGTGTGTGTGTGTGTTGCTCTGCATATGTTTCAAGGTTCAAGGTTTAATGTCACGTGCACAAGTACAGTGAAATGCCTGTCTTGCAAGCTCCATACCCAACAATGCAGTAATCAATATCAAAGTAACCCAAAAAAGAACATAAGGTAGAACAAACACACAAGGAATAAAAATGAGAAATAAGAAGAACACAAGAAAGTAAAAAGCTATTTACAGGGTCAGGTCCAGGGTCAGTTCCAATACCATATTTACAATGTGCAGGGATGCTGAATTGATAGAGGTAGATATGTATAGGGGTAAGGTGCTGTTACCATACCAAGCAGTGATGCAGCCAGTCAAGATGCTCTCAGTGGTGCAGCTGTAGAACTTTTTGAGGATTTGAGGACCCATGCCAAATCTTTTCAATGACTGTTTGCGTCTGAGTGGACCATTTTAAGTCCTTAGTGATTTGGACACAGAGGAACTTAAAGCTCTTGACCCGCTCCACTACAACCCCGTCGATGTGGATGGGGGCGGGCTCACCCCCCCCCCCCTCCCGTTTCCTGCAGTCCACGATCAGCTCCTTGGTCTTGCTGATATTGATGGTGAGGCTGTTGTCCCGGCACCACACTGCCAGGTCTCTGACCTCCTCCCTGTCTCATCTCATCATAGTGTTTATGTCAGTTTTCTCCTCATAGTGTGTGTCTATAAGTTTCCCATTGTGTGTGTGTGTGTGCTCCTTATGTTTACTGTATGTGTTTTCAGGGGGTTGAGTAGGAGGAGGGGTAGAAATTTGTCTCTATTTCAGGGCTGGGTTTTGGAGCGGCCCGTGCTGTCTTTCAGCTCCAGCCGTGGCTGGGTGGTGGTGGGGGATAGTGTGTCGAGCCGCTGTAAAGAGGGCCTTGTTCCTGGGGCTGTATTGTTTTACCGGATCGCCCATTGTGCTCTCAGACAGACTGGGGGGTGGCCTGGTGCCAGCTCCACTGCCTGCCTGCCAGCCTGCCTGATCGGACAGGGCACACACACAGAAACGAGAAGCCCCAGACCTGACTAGCGGGATGGATCAGACCCACCCAGGCCCGACCAGGGTCTGTTACAGACAGGACAGACAGAGAGAGAGGGACACGTCCGTACGTGCAGGCATGCACACACACACACACACACACACACACACACACACACACACACA
>NC_042964.1:38202877-38322357 GCF_901001165.1 Salmo trutta
AAGATTAGAGGAGAGACGGGAGGGGAGAGAGGGGCTTCCAGTCAATGCAGCAGACACCACCTGTTGCTTTGAGCCCCCCCTGATCCCCCGCTGTTATTACGCCCCCATTGATCACCTCTAGGTGTCGACACATTATCTAGCCATTATAGCCTCAGAAGGTTTAGCTAACTCAAAAACGATATCCCCCCAGGCTCGTATTGTCATGTAACGGAGGCTGCAGTGGGACAGACTGAACAACTACCTCTGACTGCCTCTCTACTCTGCCTCTCAGTCAATGTCATGAACCGGTGACGACGGAAGCTACGACATTTGATGTCAGTTATGTGTCAGTTATATAGTACATTCAATTACATGTTGCGTTTCTATCTTTAGCAGATGCTCTTCTCCAGATCGACTTACAGGAGCAATTAGGGTTAAGGGCCTTGCTCGAGGGCACATCACCAGATTCTTCACCTAGTCGGCTCAGGGATTTGAACCAGGCTACTGGCCCAGTGCTCTTAAATTGCCAGGCTACCTCCAGTATTGTTAAAATGGATTGTGTCTGATGCGTCGTATGACTGACCCTATTTTGGTTTGCTAATACATGAAACCAATAGGAAATGTAGTAGCAGACAGTGATCTAGAATCACCATCCTACTATCAGAGCTGTCAAATGATTCCCACGGCCTTGCGTTCTCTCTAGGTCTTGCGTTCTCTCTAGGTCTTTATCTCTAGGAGAGGGCTGGCTGATTGGGCTCATATAGGCTGTTATCAGCATGTCCAGTTTGTAATTAGGGAAGAGAGGGACAGGACTTCTCCAGTATCCACCTCCATATTACTCCTCCTCTCTTTAACGAGGCCCATCAACCTCTCTCCATCTCTCCCACCATCTATCTGCTCAGCAGCACCTGTAGCCAAGCCAAGCCAGGCCTGGCTGCTTCCCCCAAAGCTCCTAATTCTTCTCCAGTTCTCCAGAGAACTGTTTGGGATTCCCGGTTCCCAGCGCTTGGGGTCTCTCTGGAGAGCAATAGGGCAGAGTGTGATAGCATCTAGCATAACTACAGCGCTTCGGAAAGGGGTGTGTGCGTGGGTTTGGCATCAGTTAATCAGAGTCAAACAGAGCCAGAGAGGGAGGGAGGGTCAGGAGGGGTGGTGGGGGTGGGGTTTGGATGGGGTGTTAACAGAGAATTAGGGGAATACTCTATCCCTCTCCATAGGTTAATGTTTACCCATCCTGGCTCGATCTGAGGGAGAAGGGGTTGGGCGGTCAGGGAATGGGTCTGAACTCTGACCTCTCCATAAGTAACCTTGACATGAGATCAACACAGCAGTGACAGGCACTCAGTGTCAGCTACCGTGTGTCTGTGTGTGTGCGCGTGTGTGTGTGTGTGTGTGCGTGTGTGCGTGTGTGCGCATGTGTGTGTGCGTGTGTGTTTGCGTGTGTGTGTATGTGTGAGGTCATGTCACTTCATCCTTTACAGAGCTGGGACTGTGAGATAGAAGGGTTGTAAATCAGAGGAATAGACCGTGTCAATGAGGAGGTGTGGAGGTGTGTTCTCTAGGGGGTATGATATAATTGGATAATCGTAATCATTATCACCAATCATAGAATAACCTCTCGTAAAAATGTATGAATAGATTTTGAGGTGAAGTTGCAGCCTTTTCTCTTCTCCAATACAAAAGCCTCCGCAGCTCCTCAGCTCCTATAGATTGTTATGTTGTCTACTCTCGAAGGAGAATGTGTTCACATGTGACTCTCTCTCTCTCCCTGAACACATGAAACCTGGTGAATAAATGGGCATTCTTAAGGCAGATTGATTCTGCGTCTCTCCAGTGGTCCTGGTTTGTATCAGAGTGCATTCACGGTTCCCGGGGGACGGCCTCCTTTGTCAGCGGTAGAGAAGTTAAATTGTATATAAAACAAATTAATTGCCCCTGTTAGATCACTCAAGCACTCACCCAAGGGAACATGTGCTTATCAACCACACAACACACACACACACGCACAGACACACTCGCACAAGCACAAGCACGCGCACACACAGCATTGCTCTTAGCGTTCCTCTGCTTGCCAGCCCAGTCCTCTGTGGAATTGAAGGTTACTCCTCTCCATCTGCTGTCCTCTTTAGAGCGCTACCAGCTCCTATTTTAATTACAGCTTCCCCCTTTCTTCACTACTTCACCCCTCCTCTCTCCCTCTGTCCCTATCCCTCTCTACCTCTGTCCCTACCCCGCACACACTGGTCCATCTGTCCCAATAGAGACCCCTTTGTCGTTTATGACGGCCATACTTGTAGCTCATTCAGCAGGGGTACAGTTGTGATGAGTCTTTACAGCCCCAGCAGAGTCCATGGCTTTATTCAGCTCTATTCACTACTGTAGAGGTCACTCTGATTACAACCTTTATGACCATGCTAACTGGTGCCACGGGAGACATGACAGCAGGGCTCAGATTGCTGTATTCTGCCTGGACAAGGGTTCTGTTTTTGGGGTGTGTTTACGATCCAAATTGGTTGTGTGTGTGTGTGTGTGTGGATTCCAGTTGTTGTGTTTTTGGCCCGTTGTGTGTGAACATATTGAGACTGTCTGTATCTGTGTGTTCTGCTCCCTGTCATCTATCTCTCAGAGTGCCACCACAACAAAAGGCTCTTTTCTGACCCTGTTTTCTATGTGTCTGGAGGAGCATGGGGAGAGGAGGGGCGAGAGGAAGGGGGAAAGGAGGGGAGGGAGGAGGGGAGGGTGGAGAAGGGGGGAGAGGGGGGAGAAGATAGAGGGGGTGGCTGAGGAGGGGGGAGAGGAGGAGGGAGGAGCAGCAGGGTCCATTGGCTACCATCAGACAGTGAGCCTAACACACCGAGAAATGGAGCCCCTGAGTTTCTACTGCCACTTTATGTTCTACTATTAAACAGAATGGTGCCAGAATATACCTTTTGAAGCCGTCCTTGTTGAATTAAGGATGACTCCAATGGCATTGACATCGCTCGTAATGTAGCATTTTTATGTGATATGTTGACTTGCTCTCCCCACTCATTGGTGTTAAAGGGGATACAGTATAGCAGTGTAGATGTGTTTCAACTGATCCCATATTAGGGGTACTGAGGGTGTGAAGCAGATTGACTTCCTGAGGACGTCTGGGAATGCCTTCAAAACCGTCCACTAGAGGCAACAGTGCCGTCACGTTTTCTTGGGTTTTGCTAGGGCGTTGTGGACGTGGGTGTCGGACGGGCGTAATCCCATGACACGTTATTATGATTTGTTTATACCCTATCCAAAACCTTAACCCTTAACTTCGAATGATGTTTGGGGAAATGTGGATAAACTTGGGCAGCAGATGGCCTAGTGGATAAGAGTAGCCAGCCAGTAGCTGAAAGGTTGATGGTTTGAATGTAAAAATGTGTTTAATTTAATTTAACTAGGCAAGTCAGTAAAGAACAAATTCTTATTTACAATGACGGCCTACCCCGGCAAAACCCTAACCCGGACGACGCTGGGCCAATTGTGCGCCGCCCTATGGGACTCCCAAACACGGCCGGTTGTAGCACAGCCTGGAATCAAACCAGGGTCTGTAGTGATGCCTCTAGCACTGAGATGCAGTGCCTTAGACCGCTGCGCCACTTGGGAGCCCAAATCCCCAAGCCGACTAGATGAAACATCTGTCGATGTACCCTTGAGCAAGGCCCTTAACCCTAATTGCTCCTGTACGTTACTCTGGATACGAGTGTATGCTAAATGACTCAAATGTAAATAAACATTAGAATCTGAAGTCAAATGAATAAAACTGTGAGATCTTGTTTTGTGAAGACCAGAGAAAGGGTGGGACACTGAGATTTTAACAAATAGAAACAGACAGAGAGGCGTTCTGAATAAAAGGTGTGCCCTCCTGACCCTCAGGTGGGAATATTGGCATACCTTGACCCTTTCAGATGTGAATGAGGAGACTGGGTGATTTACCTGTCTAACTGCAAAACAAACCCAGAGCCCCCACCACCCCCATGTTAAACTGACCTGAGGTGTTTCTCTTTTGTAGATTCACACACCCCCACACATTGACCTTTTAGGGAGTAACAGGGTGGGCCATTGCCTCCCAGCAGGACTAAACAAACTCCCAGCCGGAGTCTCAGCTATGCAAATGAGCCCTAAATACCATAAACGTGTGCCCTAACCCTCTCCTGAATGGACCAGCCCCGGGGGACTAACGTACCCCTGTAATCAGCATGAACTCAGAACAGGGAAGGGTGTGTGTGTGTGTGCGTCTGCCTTTTAAGTCCACTTACCCCAAGGGTTGTAAGTGGTATTATCAAAGACATTCCCTAGTCTCGCCCACCTTCTGTTATAGTAGAATACATGAATAAACCCAGTACTTCTACCTTTTCTGTGATCATACAGGAAAATCCTCTATTAAACCTCCTACTTTCATAAACGATTAACGATCTGTGAGAATAAACCATCAACACTTTTTTAATAGTTATTGATCACAAAAACTCTCCAAAACCTCAACGTTGACCATTAAACACAGCATGAAAATCACCCGAAGTACTTCCTTATGGTCTGAGATTTGGGGTCAGAGTGTGCTGTGTACTCAGGCCTATAAACAGAGGTGAATAAGAACACCAGGCACCGCTCTAGTAGACAATGCAGAGAACTGTGGCAGGATTTAACAGCGGGTCAAATGTTAATGGAACTTTGTGTTGGGTTAGAGCTACACACATGGTGGAGGTATTTACTATACTCTGTGTGACAGTGGTAAATGTTGGTGTTTTTACACAACGTCTCAAAGTAATTTTCTCATGGAGGATATGTGAAGTACCTCCTGTCCTCATATAACTGATGGAGAAGATGGTGTGATGGTGTCATTGATGGTGTGTGATGGTATGTGTGGTGGTGTGTGTGTTGGTGTGTGTGTGATGGTGTGTGTGTGATGGTGTGTGATGGTGTGTGTGATGGTGTGTGTGTGATGGTGTGTGATGGTGTGTGTGATGGTGTGTGTGTGATGGTGTGTGTGATGGTGTGTGATGGTGTTTGTGATGGTGTGTGTAAGAGTGAGAGAGAGAGAGAGTTCAGAAGATGTATTTGCACATTTTTATGATACGATGACTGTGTGTTGTATACTGTCCTGTAGATGCCCCCATCTGGAAAACAATCTAGCGGAAACACTGGGGTGTGTGTGTGTGTGTGTGTGTGTGTGTGTGTGTGTGTGTGTGTGCGTGTGTGCGTGCGTGCGTGCGTGCGTGCGTGCGTGCGTGCGTGTGTGTGTGTGTGTGGGTGTGGGTGTGGGTGTTAGGGTTGGGTGATATGGACAAAATATCGTATCACAATATTTTTCTCATTTTTGACGGTATTGCGGTATTTTACAGTATTTTACTGAATATTAAAAGTTCTTAATATGTTTTAATGGTAGTGAATGACCTTAGCATGGCAACAAATACATTTTAAGTTATTTTAATGGGCTTTCTCCGTTCAGATGGTTTTATACTCAACCAAACTTTTCATTTATTTATCACTGTATCAAAATACCTTACTGGCGGTATTGTGGATGCATACTGGTATACTGATATTCAGGATATATCGCCCAGCCCTAGTGTGTATGTAGTGAAGGGGAACTGGCCAGTCTTGTTTCGCTGGTAGAAGGTGAAAGCGGTTGAGGATACGCTGCAGCTCCAGGCAGAGAGGAGTTTACTGTGCTTACCCACACTTACATTTACCCTTTCAATGTCTATTCTATTCTATTCAATATGTTTTCATGTCATTGTATTGCTGTATTAACACATCCCTGTTTCTCAACCTGTTCCCTATCACATTGCAACTCCTCGAATGTCAGGCAGCAGACAGCGTTGTTACAGTTTAGATACCAGGAGGGATTTAGCAGGAACAGGATTTCTATTAAAAAGAGAGAAGGAGGTAATCAGTGACACTCCTCTAATTGTGCTTGGCAAGCTGTTACAGTATACTGTACACTGCAGCAGTCTGCCTGCTTCAAGTAAACCATATTAGCTGTCTGACAGCTTACCAGGACTCTAATTACAGGTTTCTCTAAGTCCTGCGTGTTACAACACTTATGTTGCCTGGCTGCTTTTAATACTTGACTCTGGATTGGCTTTTTTTCCCTGTCTTTTTTCTTTTTTTATCCCGGAGCAAATTTCTTCCTCCACTCAGAAGAAAAAGAGTAGTTCCCTCCTGCCATCGTTTTAAAGACCTGCTTACATACAGAAATTACCAGCATGTAATTGATAAGCAGGTGTGATCTGTGGGCTCTTTTTCCCTTTGCTTTTTTTTTTTTGTTGCCAGGGGGACGTGTGGGCTCGCTGATGTTGGCAGGAGAACTGGCGATTCCGGTTTTGGAGCTGCACGTCTCACTCTGTTATTATTTTGAGGTTTCTCCTCTCTTCTTCTGTCTCTCTTTCACTCCATCTCTTTTGCAATATTTTGCTCTCACTTCCGTCGCCTACCTCATCTTGTTTACCTTCTTTTCCCATATGTTTAATCATTCCTATTTCACTCCATTACATCATTCCACACTCTGCCTTCTTCTTTCTTTTTCACTCCTTTTGTAAACTGACATGCTTGCGGTTAACTTCAAAAGACATTTGAATCCATGTGTGTCTCTCCGTTAGCTATGAAGCTAACTCAGATAGCCATAGGTTCCTACAGGCTGGCCTGCAGTGTCCCATGATGTCTTTCTAGAACTAGGCCACACCCCCATCTCACTGTTGCCTTGATCCTGACCACCTAGTTTGTGCTTTTGACCACCTCGTATGTGCTGTTGGTCTGACTATGTGAAAGCATTGTTGAAGATGTAGGATAATTGGTCTGAGAAATTAGGAGGTAACACATGTTTTTGAACAGACATGCTTTCCAACCCACACACATACTTCCAAACAGAGCTCCAGAGAATTAATGATCCCTCAGAGAATGAATGATCCCTACTTTACCACACCAAACCCCAGTAGGCACCAGCTAACTGTCCGGCCCCAGCCTCAAACCAATACCCTAAGAGTTTCCTGTTCTCTCTCTCTCTCTCTCTC
Organism: Salmo trutta; assembly: GCF_901001165.1. Taxonomy (NCBI): domain Eukaryota; kingdom Metazoa; phylum Chordata; class Actinopteri; order Salmoniformes; family Salmonidae; genus Salmo; species Salmo trutta. The sequence goes on from NC_042964.1 coordinate 38,209,879, forward strand.
TCTCTCTCTCTCTCTCTCTTTCTCTCTCTCTCTCTCTCTCTTTCTTTAATTAGCATGATTATCAATCTAAACAATAGTTAGAATAATTGTAGCATTAAAGGCAGTCATCTCCAGGGCAGGCACTTCCTCTCTGTGATGACAGACACATGATCAGCTTCCTCTTCCTGTAGGATGGAGTGGGGTTTGGGCGATAGGGCGGGGCCTGTTATCCTGACTAATCACTCTGCAACGCTATTGGAGCTAATGGGCTAATAATGAGTTTTTCTCAATGTATCATGCAATATAGAATGAGTTAATGCTAAACAATGATATTGTTTGACGTAGGAGGGGATGTAAAGTGAGTTCAGAGGGTGGATGGGGTGGAGTTGATTGTAGTACAACGATCTCGTATCTGTTCATATATCTGGGAGGGTCTCATTGCTGAAATTAGTTGACAATAACAATATTTGTCTATAGTGTATAATTATACTGGTAGAATATGTCATTTCAAATCATAATTTTAAATGAAGTAGAGTTGATTTGACATACTTTTTGCTATATTCCTCCACCCAGCATCTCTTCCTCTCTGCCAGACACGTTTCCTCCCACCCTCCTTCCATCTGTTTTTTTTTTTACCAGTTCCCCTCCGTATCCACCTGCATGGCGGGTAGCTTTAACACAGTAGCCTAATGGCCTACCTGTCCCATCATCAGCTATTATCACCCTGAGAACCAAAACAAAGGAGCCCATCGCCCTGTCGCCCAGGTCCTCAGTGACACTTTCTCACACTCTGTGACATGTTTATACTCCAAACAGAGCCGGGCCTGACTGCTACTGAGAAATGCCCCATCAGCAGCTCATCACCCTGATAGCTGAGCTGTCATACTCAGAGCCTCACACTACTCACAGCTCAGCTCCCTGTCTGACCTGCTTTGTTTCCACACACTCGTCTTTCTTGCGCCAAAGAAGTCAGTCACAGTTTTTTAGGTGGGTTTGGGTGCACATAACTTAGAATTGTGTGGCAGTCATAATTGACTTTCTGCTTGAATGTCTTAGCAAGTGAGTAGCGATGTTCTAGAAGCAGTGTTGATGTCTTTTCTTAGCTATGCATGGGCAGGGGTTTCCTCTTATAAATCACATTGTATTTGTCACATGCGTCAAATACAACAGGTGTAGACCTTAACGTGAAATGCTTACTTACAAGCCCTTAACCAATAATACAGTTCAAGAAATGGAGAGAGGGGGGGGGTGTCAATGTAAATAGTCCAAGTGGCCATTTTATTAATTGTTCAGCAGTCTTATGGCTTGGGGGTAGAAGCTGTTAAGGAGCCCTTTGGTCCTAGACTTGGTGCTCCAGTACCACTTGCTGTGCGGTAGCAGAGAGAACAGTCTATGACTTGGGTGACTGGAGTCTTTTACCATTTTTTGGGCCTTCCTCTGACACTGCGTAGTATATAGGTTCTGGATTTCAGGAAGCTTGGCCCCAGTGATGTACTGGGCCATATGCACTACCCTCTGCAGTGCCTTACAGTCAAATGCTGAGCAGTTGCCATACCAGGGGTTGATGCAACCTGTCTGGATGCTCTCGATGGTGCAGCTGTAGAACTTTTTGAGGATTTGGGGACCCATGCAAATCTTTTCAGTCTCCTGAGATGGAAAAGGTGTTGTCGTGCCCTCTTCACAACTGTCTTGGTGTGTTTGGATCATGATAGTTTGTTGGTGATGTGGACACCAAGGACTTTGAAACTCTCGACCCTCTCCACTTCAGTCCCGTCAATGTTAATAGGGGCCTGTTCGGCCCTCCTTTTCCTATAGTCCACGATCAGCTAATTTGTCTTGCTAACATTGAGGGAGAGGTTGTTGTCCTGGCACCACACTGCCAGGTCTCTGACCTCCTCCCTATAGGCTGTCTCATCGTTGTCGATGATCAGGCCTACAACTGTTGTCTCGTCAGCAAACTTAATGGTGGTGTTGGACTATGGTTGGATTGTTTCTATTGTGTGATGTCAGGCATAGTGAGTGGGGAACTTTGTGGGATCTGTCACCCTGTTATTTCTGTCCTGGAGTATCGTAGCTGTATTAAAATTGAGGAAGTGGCTGTTGTGTAGTGTTCTGTTGCTCCGTTGGCTTTTAAGAATGGAGAAGTAACAGTGTTGCTGTTGTTGGCATTGGTAGGAAAAATGGCCACTGCTATTTTTCTCACAAGGTAGTACATTTTTGTGGGTTTCTTTTCACAGGTGAGGATTTCTCGTCAGGACCTTAGTTTCCGAGTCTTTTTAAGAGTAGTCCTTCTTGTTCTTTGCTCTGCATGGGACATCCCCTTACATACCCATTCAGAGGCCTGTAGCATAGCATCCCTGCCAGCAGCCATATCCTTCAAGAGAAAAATGCTATCCTATAAGAAAATCATTAAAGCGATCTTTTTTACTTTCAGTGTTGAAAAGTGATATCCCAAGTATAAATACAGTAAAGTACACACACTAAAGGGTATTTTTTTTATAGCAAAATACTGTTTTTTAGACACAACTGCAAAGTTCAAGGAGTAGGGCCTTCAAGGAGTTGTTCTGATGAGAAGTTGCAATGTCATCGGACTTCCTCTTTGCTTGAGGAACAATAAAGAAGCAATAGAGAAAGGAAATGTAACGTAATGTAAATGAAAGGCTCCCCCCATGACTTCCCTGAACCACCTATTGAGATGTGTCTTTTGGTTAAGTAAATCAGGGGTTAAATGAGGTGAAAAGGAGTCTGGAGTGTCACTTGAAGACAGTATAGTTTTATATCGGATTAGCATTGACATTGTTCTTGGATTTCCTCATTGTGTCTAGTTAGTGTCAGTGTGGCTACTGTTACACTACCTGTCATACAGCTCTGTTACACAGTAGAACCAGTCCAACCTCTACTGTTGTCCTCCCTCACCACCTATCACCACAACGGTATGGATCGTTGGAGGTGCATGGAAGAGCATTGTGCAAGACATGTCGTCGCACCAACCGACACAACTTTTCTTAGGACGCAACCCCTCCTTCACTGTCTTTCTCACACACTAACATTTATTGCCGGCAAACGTACTCAAGTTGTAGGAACTGTTGTTTAAGAGTTTAGCATGGATGTCATTAAGCAGGAAACAATCCGTAATTAACTGTCATTATGATTTTCCCTTCATCACATTTTTGGGAGGCTGTTTTCACTTCTCTGTGTGAGATTGACAGGTACACATTGACACAAGCCAAAATATGCAGTGTGGTTGACATTAGTATTACAGAAGTTCGTTTTTGATCACTTCTTAATCCGATAGTGACGTGATTTTGATAGTTGTCAGGGGATCCTTGAATTTAATTACAGAGCAATGGAACAGATCTGCTGTCAAGGCATAGCAATGTGGTTATGCAATCAATGATCAAAATCAACTCAAAGTTCTCTACAAGGTCAGACCGTTGGTTTTTGTTTCCATGCCATGTCAGACTATTCTGGTATACGCCTGTTTAACAGTATACTGGGGAAGTTTTGTCAGTGTCTCCAGTGTCTTCTCTATGTCAGAACTAATAGGCCTTATTTCACCACCTCTCTGAGAGATGGCGGGAAACTAGAGAGAGGGGGAGGGGAATAACGTCACACCTGCCAAGGATTGGTTGACCATCATTTTGTTTTTGTTTGAGACTGTGACAATTGTTTTTGTTACTGACTTCACTGCGTGTGTATTGCAGCTATAGTTTGGTGTTTGCATAACACATTGCAGTACAGCTTTGCTCTTGCATCGGCTTCATAGAGAGGTGGGAGTGAGAAGCAGACACTTTGCTGCACTACTATCTTACTGCCAACCCAGTACTATTCAATTTCGCCATGCTGTCACTGCTGATATCACTTTCCATCTCAAGTTTCAGTTGAGAGGAACACATGAGATAAAAAAAAAATATGCCCAATTTTGTCATATGGAATGTTTTCGGTTCCTGTGGTGTGCTTAGGCCTGTGTGTGTTTGGAGCAGAGTAAGGGTAGGGGGTATGAGTATAGTGAATATGCCTTGGTGAGAATATCAGCCTTTCAACCACACCTATTTATAGAGCTATGTCTTCTTACACTGAGAAAAGAGAAGCTAGGCTAGAAAAACTAAAAATATACCACTTCTAACGGTAATGTCTGGTAGGGTTCACTCAGTTCAACCTAAACAAACGACACGGTTAAAGCAAACCATTAACAGTTTAAAAAAGATTAAGGTTCCTGGAAAGGGGTTGCAGTCTGAAACTGGAGTAGGCCCAGTATATTTTTGATTTTTACAATATGGTAATTTGACCAATGATATTGGGTTGTGCCAGTCCTTTTGGATTCTGAAGTAGTGCTGCTATTCAGGAGAAATGAGTGATGATGCATATCGTCCCACCTCTATTGTGAAAGTTTTCTACACTCGGATAGCACCTGGTTTTTAGCAAGGCCATTAGTTTAGTTTGTAAGAACACGCAGGATCAGAGACGAGAGATGAGATAGGGTTGAGAGACAGAGGGTAGTGGGGATAGAATTCAAGCTGCTACTGTTACAAATACAGCGATACTTTCTCCAGGACAGTAGCAGACAGTGAGCCACTTCAAGGTATCTAAATAAAGCTTATTTCACAACACTAAAGCCCCCTCTACCCCCCTACTTCCCCTAACACCCCCTCCTCTCCTCCCCCTCCCCCTGCTGCTCTCTCTCCGTCACAGGAAGTTGCGGTCGTACAAATGCCGTCAAAACTACTACAGAGTTCTGAGATCTTGCTCTTTCTACTTCCCTCCACCACCTCTCTCGGTTTACTACAAACTAGGCCTCAAGGAACCAACAGTCAGTTCACATGCGATTGCACATGAATGAGGAGGCTCTCTCTTTCTCACATTTTATCTCCCTCTCTTTCACTCTTTTTGTATGCTCCATGTTCAGTACCAGTGTTCCCAAGGCAGAATAGCAAATACATATTTTTACATGTTTTCATATTTCTATCCTACAAACCACAGTTGTTGTCATGTAGGCTAAGTAGAGTGCTCATAGTTCATAGCTTATACAGGTGTAGGATCTTAATTTGAGCCAGTTTGCTACAGCAGGAAAATAATCCTGCAGCAACAGGAAATGTGAATTATTATATGGTGAATAATTATTTTTACTATAATTAAAGGTAGACTCAATGAAATGATGATGCCATGAGCAGCACCGCAGATATTGAGATGAGCAAGACTTCGCCCTCATAGTCACACACAATATCTGTGCATGTGCACGGGTTCGCTTCACACTGTTCACAGCATGATAGCCACAGTACCAAAACAGAGGAGAAGTTGAGCCTCGCGTTTCAAAGCTCTTTTTGTTTTGCAGAAAATGACCCACTATGCTTTTTACTTTCTGCATCTCATCCATATCATCCTATGATTCTGTAAGGGGTGCGTACTGGCGGCAGAGAAGTCAGACGCAGGAGAGCAAAAACTGTGACGTCGACCACCGAACATTGCCCAAACAAGGAGAGGGACCGACTTCGGAGGAAGTTGTGACAGAACCCTCCCTTGACAAGCGGCTCCAGCAGCGCGTTGACACCGGCCTCGGGGACGACCCGGAGGGCGAGGCGCAGGGCGATCCGGATGAAGACGGTGGAACTCCTGCAGCATTAAAGGGTCTAACACGTCCTCGACCGGAACCCAGCACCTCTCCTCCGGACCGTACTCCTCCCACTCCACGAGATACTGAAGGCCCCTCGTCCGACGCCTCGAATCCAGTATGGAACGAACGGAGTATGCCGGGGCCCCCTCGATGTCCAGAAGGGGCGGAGGAACCTCCCGCACCTCAGACTCCTGGAGCGGGCCAGCCACCACCGGCCTGAGAAGAGACACATGGAACGAGGGGTTAATACAGTTTTAGGGTCACGAACAGCAGACGGGACGTACAGACGCCCAGCGGGACACTGGACGGGAGCGGGCTCTGCACCTAACGCCTGCTCAATGTCCGCGTCCAGCTCCCACACTACCGGCGCCACCAGACAGGAGGCGGAGAGTATGGGAGTGGGATCCATGGACCGCTCCTCTGTGTCATACAGCCGGGACAATGCGTCTGCCTTCACGTTCTGGGAGCCTGGTCTGTAGGAAAGGGTAAACACAAAACGGGTGAAAAACATGGCCCACCTTGCCTGGCGAGGGTTCAATCTCCTCGCTGCCCGGATGTACTCCAAATTGTGGTGGTCAGTCCAGATGAGGAAAGGGTGTTCAGCTGACTCAAGCCAATGTCTCCAAGCCTTCAAAGCCTTGACGACAGCCAACAGCTCCCGGTCCCCCACATCATAGTTTCGCTCCGCCGGGCTGAGCTTCTTCGAGAAGAAGGCACAGGGGCGGAGCTTCGGTGGCGTACCCGAGCGCTGAGAGAGCACAGCTCCTATCCCAGCCTCGGACGCGTCCACCTCCACTATGAACGCCAAAGAGGAATCCGGATGGGCCAGCACGGGAGCCAAGGTAAACAGAGCCCTCAGGTGACCAAAAGCCCTGTCCACCTCAGCCGACCACTGCAAACGCACTGGGCCCCCCTTCAGCAGTGAGGTAATGGGAGCCGCTACCTGACCAAAACCCCGGATAAACCTCTGGTAGTAGTTGGCAAACCCTAAGAACCGCTGCACCTCCTTTACCGTGGTGGGAGTCGGCCAATTACGCACGGCTGAAATGCGGTCACTCTCCATCTCCGCCCCTGAGGTGGAAATGCGGTACCTAGGAAGGAGACAAACTGCTGGAAGAACAGGCACTTCTCAGTCTTGACGTACAGGTCATGCTCCAACAGGCGACCAATCACCCTGCGCACCAGGGACACATGCTTGGCGCATGTAGCGGAGTATATCAGAATGTCATCAATATACACCACTACACTCTGCCCGTGCAGGTCCCTGAAAATCTTGTCTTCAAAGGCCTGGAAGACTGATGGCCCATTCATCAACCCGTACAGCATGACGAGGTACTCATAGTGCCCTGAGGTGGTACTGAAAGCCGTCTTCCACTCGTCTCCCTCCCGGATACGCACCAGGTTGTAAGTGCTCCTGAGATCTAGTTTGGTGAAGAAGCGTGCCCCGTGCATTGACTCAATCGCTGTGGCTATGAGCGGTAGCGGGTAACTATACCTCATGGTGATCTGGTTCAGACCCCGATAGTCAATACACGGGCGAATACCTCCCTCCTTCTTCTTCACAAAAAAGAAACTCGTGGAGGCGGGTGAAGTGGATGACCGAATGTACCCCTGACGCAGGGATTCGGAGACATATGTTTCCATAGCCTCCGTCTCCGCCTGTGAGAGGGGATACACGTGACTCCTGGGAAGTGCAGCGTCTACCAGGAGATTTATCGCGCAATCACCCCATCGATGGGGTGGTAATTGAGTTGCCTTCTTTTTGGAGAAGGCGAGAGCCAAATTGGCATATTCAGGGGGAATGCGCACGGTGGAGACCTGGTCTGGACTCTCCACCATAGTAGCACCAACGGAAACCCCTAAATTCCTCCCCGAGCACTCTCGCGACCACCCCGTGAGAGTCCTCTGTGGCCAAGAAACAGTGGGGTCATGACAAACTAACCAGGGTAGGCCTAGCACCACGGGAAACGCAGGAGAGTCAATAAGGAAGAGACTAATTCTCTCCTTGTGACCCCCCTGCGTCACCATGCCCAGAGGAGCGGTGACCTCCCTGATCAACCCTGACCCTAATGGTCGACTATCTAAGGCGTGAACGGGGAAAGGCACAGCCACGGGAACAATGGGGATCCCTAAACTATGGGCGAACGATCTATCTATAAAATTCCCAGCCGCGCCTGAATCGATGAGCGCCTTATGCTGGTAATGCAAGGAAAACTCAGAAAAAGTGACATACACAAACATATGTGCGACAGAGGGCTCTGGGTGAGAATGGTGCCGGCTCACCTAGGGTGACGCCAGAGCACCCTGCCTGCTGCCTCGATGCCCAGACGAACCAACCCGGCACCGACCGGCAGTGTGACCTCTGAGGCCACAGATGGTGCACGAGCTGGAACACCCTCCGGTCTCCCTGCGCACTGCCCCTCCCAGCTCCATGGGTATCGGAGAGGGGGTGCGGGGGGATGGAACCAACAGACCCCGATCTGAACGTCAGCGGGCAGCCAGTTGGTTATCCAGCCGGATGGACAGGTCCACCAGCTGGTTGAATGTGAGGGTGGTGTCTCTGCAGGCCAACTCCCGACGGACGTCCTCGCACAGACTGCAGCGATAATGGTCGATCAGGGCCCTGTCGTTCCATCCCGCGCCGGCAGCCAGGGTCTGAAACTCCAGGGCAAACTCCTGGGCGCTCCTCGTCCCCTGCCTCAGATGGAATAGGTGTTCACCCGCCGCTCTACCCTCCGGCGGGTGGTCAAAGACTGCCCGGAAGCGGCGGGTGAACTCCTCAAACTGGTCCAACACCACATCTCCCTCTCTCCACACGGCGTTGGCCCACTCCAGGGCTTTCCCGGTGAGGCACGAGACAAGGGCGGACACCCTCTCCCGGCCCGAAGGAGCCAGGTGGACGGTTGCCAGGTATAAGTCCAGCTGCAAGAGGAACCCCTGGCAGTTCGCAGCCGTCCCATTGTATTCCTGGGGAAGTGAGAGACAAATCCCACTGGGACCAGGAGAAGGAGGGGCGCATAGTGGAGACCCCGGCTGTGCTGGTGGAGGCACTGGGAGAACTCCCTGTCTCTCCCAGCGGTCCATTGTCTGGACAACTCGGTCCATGGCGTGCCAAGATGGTGGAGCATTGCTGCGTGCTCCCGGACGCGCTCCTCCACCCCTATACCCGGGGTACATGCTCCTGCTGACTCCATAAGTTTGGTCTGGTATTCTCTAAGGGGTGCGTACTGGTGGCAGAGAAGTCAGACGCAGGAGAGCAAAAACTATGTTTCCAACAGTGCAGTTTAATAATAAAAAAACACCGGAAAACAGAACAATCAATAAATGGGTACAAAACCCGACACACACCAGACATAACGTTCACAAGCACTTACAATAAACAATACCGGACAAGGACATGGGGGGAACAGAGGGTTAAATACACAACATGTAATTGATGGAATTGAAAGCAAGTGTGTGGGAAGACAAGACAAAACAAATGGAAAATGAAAGGTGGATCGGCGATGGCTAGAAGACCGGTGACGTCGACCGCCGAACGTTGCCCGAAAAAGGAGAGGGACCGACTTCGGAGGAAGTCGTGACAGATTCCTTCAGAAAGTATTCATACCCCGTGACTTGTTCCATATTTTGTTGTGTTACAGCCTGATTTCAAAATTATTTTAGTTGTTGTTTGTGTCTCACCCATCTACACCCAATACCTCACAATGACAAAGTGAAAACATGTTTACATTTTTTTTAAATAAAATGAAATCTAATTAACATAAGTATTCACACCCCTGAGTCAATAATTTGTAGAAGCACCTTTCATAGCGATTACAACTGTGAGTCATTCTGGGTAAATCTGTAAGAGCTTTCCACACCTGGATTGTGCAACATTTGCCCATTATTCTTTTCAAAATTATTAAAGCTCTGACAAATTGGTCGTTGATCATTGCTAGTCAACCATTTTCAGGTCTTGCAATATATTTCCAAGTAGATTTAAGTCAAAACTGTAACCCGGCCACATTCACTGTCTTCTTGGTAAGTGACTCCAGTGTAGTTTTGGCCTTGTGTTTTAGGTTATTGTCCTGCTGAAAGGTGAATTAATTTCAAAGTGTCTGGTGGAAAGCAGACTGAACCAGGACACTCTAGGTTTTTTCCTGTGCTTAGCTCCATTCCATTTCTTTATTATCCTGAAAAACTCCAGAGTCCTTAACGATTACAAACATACCCATAACATAATGCAGCCACCACTATTCTTGACATGGAGAGTGGTACTCAGTAATGTGTTGTATTGGATTTGCACCAAACATAATGCTTTGTATTCAGGACAAAAGGTTAATTGTTTTGCCACATTTTTTGCAGTATTACTTTAGTGCCTTGTTGCAAACAGGATGCATGCTTTGTAATATTTTTATTCTATAAAGGCTTCCTTCTTTTCACTCTGGTTAGTATTGTGGAGAAACTACAATGTTGTTGATCCATCCTCAGTTTTCTTCTATCACAGCTATTAAACTCTGTAACTGTTTTAAAGTCAGCATTGGCCTCGTGGCAAAATCTCTGAGTGGTTTCTTTCCTCTCTGGCAACTGAGTTGGGAAGGACGCCTGTATCTTTGTAGTGACTGGGTGTATTGATACACCATCTACAGTGTAATTGATAACTTCACCATGCTCAAAGGGATATTCAATGTCTGTTTTTTAACCTCCCTGGTCTTTGTGGTTGAATCTGTGTTTGAAATGAACTGCTCGACTGAGGGACCTTACAGATGTATGTGTGGGGTACAGAGATGAGGTAGTCATTTAAAAATCCATGCAACTTATTATGTGACTAGTTAAGCAAATGCATTAATTTGTAAACATTTTAAAAAACATAGTTCCACTTTAACATTATCGGGTATTGTGTTTAGGCCAGTGACAAAAAAATCCAAATTGAATAAATGTTAAATTAATGCTTTAACACAAGAAAGAACAGATGTGAATACTTTCTGAAGGCACTGTAACTACTGTTGTACACACCCTTTCTATTCATATACTGTCCATACTGTCTATAGTCACCATTCACATACATATACATTTAAATTCTGGACTCTGACATTGCTCAATCTGTAATTTGTTAATTCCTTTCTTTTTTGACTTTTTGGATTATGTGTGTATTGTTATTGTATTGCAAGATATTACTGCTCTGTTAGAGCTAGAAACATAAGCATTTCACTACACCTTCGATAACATCTGCAAAACTGTATACTGGACCAATAAACTTTGATTTGATTTATTGGACATTTTTGTAGGGGTTAATACGTTTTTCATAAGAGAGAATCAAGTCTGAAATTTCAAAGTAGCTCCCACTAAACGTTTACCTATGGAATGCCACATTTACACTACCCTGAGCCTCTGTGATGGAAACGTTAGACTGCCAGGAGGGTGTGTTCTGTTTTACTGGGGGCAGGAGAGAGAGCGAGAGAGGGAGAGGGGGGGGGGCAGTCTAAGAGAAATTAAACCAATATCACCCTCCTCTGTAGTGGCTGATATTTCATTTATCCAGTGCAGCTTTGGTGTATGACCCACCACCCCTATGCAGGCTGTCTGTCTGTCTGTCTGTCTGTCTGTCTGTCGGTGGCAGGCCCAACGCGCCACGCTCCCCCGCAGGTGATAACAGATTAAAACGTATTCCATTTCATGCCTCAGGCTACCAAATACAATCCATGTGGGGCTGTCTCTCGCTCTGCGCCCCCCCTGTGCCCCCCCCAGGCCCCCTCTGTGCTGGGAGCGACCGAGTCAGTTCACTGGGCTAAGCCGGAGAGATGGTAGCCCGCTAGATTACAGGGCATCTGAGGAAATTAGTCTATGTGTGTTTGTGTGTGTGTGATGGTGTGCCTGTTTGTATGTATGTGTGATGGTGTGTGTGTGTGTGTGTTGGATGGAGGTGTACATGTGTGCAGGGTCATGTCATGTCACGTCGTTTCAGGTGACCCACGTGCTGTATATTATACCCCTCTGCCTTCTGTTTTAGATTTTGCTCTAGTGTGAGTTCCCTTGCAAGGGTTTCAATGGCTACGACATGCCGTTATGTTTGAGAGTGGGTCGACATGTTGGTTTTGTAACTGTTGACCTCTGGCCTCAAAGTTTCATTTCATATCACTGGATGCAAACAACTATTCTCTTGAAACTCAATTTAAGGTGACAAAGTGTTTCTTTCCAATACAAGGAGGTGGGCACGGGTTTCCCCATCTTGTAGCTTCAGTTTCATTCTAACATTCCGAGATGGAATGATGTCACTGGAGGAAATGAGAGAAACCTAACCCACGCTGCTTCCTGAAAAGGTGGGTTCCTTGAACCAGGAAAAGGAACGCATTCCTAGTGCTCAAAAAGTTTCCCTTCACTGACCAGTCCTCTATCCCCCTCCACAAGGCATCCTGTTCTACTTAAGCCATACTTTGATATTAGCCCAAACTGCGTAGGCCTAGATATGTGATGATACATTACAAATGAATCTATGTAGCCCTATATTTGGATCATTTTCCATGCTGGGTGGTAGATCTAGGTTATATGACACATTGCAAATAAATCAATGTAGGCGGTCTATAAATGCCTTATCACAAAGACAGAAGCTTATCCTCAGATTGTCTCTGTTATTACAGTTCTTCTGTACAGAGGCATCATTGCTCGTTGCTCTACAGCCCGTGCTGCTACGCCTATCTCCATACCCATCTATCTTGGCCACGTTGTCGCTCTAATCTGCCATGAAACTAGGTGCTGATGGTGTCGTCAGATAGCCGATTAGACACCACGCCGCCGCAAAGCCAACACTCATGTCAATTAGGGAGGCGGACTGTGTGTCGATGTCAGAATTACATGAACCGCGCGTGTTCTCGCCAGCGTGTGTGGTTGTGGGATTTCAGAGAGTACGCAGTGCGCCCAGGGAATTGTCACAGAAGATTGCAGGGATTGAAGAATATTTTTGGTGTTGTTGTGTTCAGTACTTTGCTGACGTCTCAGTTTTTAATTGATAACCTTCTATTGAGAGAAAGAAAGAGAAGAAGAGTGGCATTATCATATCAGAATCACCACTTCTGCTCCTGTGAAGCTTTTAGCCCCCTCACCCCATACTCCTCTTCCTCAACTGCCTCTTCTCTCACTTTTCCTTCCAAGACGAGAGGAACGGTGTGAGAATTTGACAATACCAGGCTTGAGTAAACCTGCTCCGTAATTCTAACACTCAGTTATAGAATGACCTCCTAAGTACCAAAGATTACCTCATGAAACGACAGCTAGAGATTTACTGCATCTAGTCTGTTGACTTAATTCTGTCCAAAAATACAAAATATAAAAATATAGATTTATTTCGGTCTTTATTAACCAAGCTGGGATCATCTCTGCTTATTCCAAATATTCCTATTTGTCTGAGAGGAAATCATGGAAGGTACTACACAAATATATATTTTACCATTTAAAAAAGTTCAACAGAAGTTTAGTATATTGAGGCGTCCTCAATTCCTGTGTGAATATAGAGCGAGTGAGAAGTCTCTGGTCAGATTATTGAAGGGTTTAGTAGCATTTAGACTGTCTCATCACACACACAGGCTTACTCTCATTTCACTCTGTAGTGATTTAGGATCCCACTGCATTAGGGCCGCTTATAGAAGAATGAGAGAAACACTGCAAAATGGAAGAGAGAGGGAGAAGTAGAGCGATTGAGATGTACATGCATGTGTATACTGTATCTCAGCTGTGCACATTGGAGTGTGTGTGTGTGTGTGTGTGTGTGTGTGTGTGTGTGTGTGTGTGTGTGTGTGTGTGTGTGTGTGTGTGTGTGTGTGTGTGTGTGTGTGTGTGTGATTTCTCTCTGTATCTCGCTCCCACCGAGAAGTGCTGGCTGATTATAAACAGGATTAGTTGATTATTAGAGGGGGGAGGTGTGTGTGTGTGTGTTTATTCCCCACCACCACACCTAACTTCTCCCTCTCCATATTCATTTTGTTGTCTACTGTAGCTGTCGCACTTCCTCAATACGGCATGTTTAATAAGTCTGATAGCTACCTACTGTGGTATGAATGACCAACCGGTGTTGTTTGTACCATTACACAACACTCACCTACATGATATCTCCTCTATTCAGTAGCTGTGTTACACCAGACACTGGCTGGCTGGCTGGCTGACTGGCTGGCTGGCTGGCTGGCTGGCTGTCCTGCTCATTTCACTGTGCTAGTTTCTCTCCAACTGACTGCTGGAGGGGGGGGATTCCTAAGCCAATGAGATGAGAGGATGATGAAAGGGAGAATTAAGTCATTAACCGGACCTTTTTATTCATTCCTCTGAGCACATTTATATGGGAGGGATTCCATCACTGGTGTGTGTGTGTGTGTGTGTGTGTGTGTGTGTGTGTGTATGTGTGTTTGGCACAGGGAGACTACAATGAAATATACATTAAGTTAACAAAAGGAGAGCAGGAAGAGAAGAAAGAGAGAGAGGGGATATATACATTACCAGGTAATAGAGTGAGTGATGAAAGGGGAGGCGTAACATAGCAGATTGAGATTCGACCATGCATATTTAAGGGAAGAAAGAGAATGTGAGGGGACCCGTTCACTCCACTGTGATTCTCAGTGTGGAAGATGTCCTTGTAATCAACACTATCTATTAAGTCTTAAATGGCCAATGAAAAGGTTTTATTGTCCACCCCAGTGTTCCTTAGCTCAGAGAATGGTTCCATCGGTTCTATTCGTTCCCTAAACTCTCACCAAAGAGTAATAATTTTAATCTGATGGGGGAGTCAGGTGCTCATTGTATAACAGTGACTTCCCAATATACTGTATCTGCAAGACGGGTTTCCCCATAGATGAATTCATTTATTGTAATGCACCAACGTTCCAAGCCCTGCTGAGGATTGTGGCTCTTTGCTTATTGTTGAGAGTGGATCAGGTAAAGAACAGGTATACTGAAACAGAGGGGCCAGTGTAGAGGTGTGACACGTAGGCAGACACACACACACGCACACGCACACGCACACACACACACACACACACACACACACACACACACACACACACACACACACACACACACACACACACACACACACACAGTCCTACAAGGGAAACCAGACTTTCAGTTGGTGATGTTTCCTGCCTGTGTGTATCACAGGTGTGTCTGAGTTTGACTCCTGCTCCATCCATGTGGTTGTGCTTTATTAGACCACAAACTGACACCAGCAGTCTGTCTATGTGTGTGTCTGTGTGTGTCTGTGTGTGTGTGCATATTTGTGTGTGTGAACAACAGCAACACAAGTTCTGTCCTCCTGGAGAGACGGCCCTTAAACACCCTCACCTCCTAAATAACACTGTCAACACAACCACTGATATAGCAAGTTATTTGTGCACCTCTCCCCCACTTCCACTTCTGCATTAGTCTGAACTTATTTGTGTTTAGTGTGTGTTCACTTCCACAAAGGGAGCATTAGTCTGAACTTATTTGTGTTTAGTGTGTGTTCACTTCCACAAAGGGAGCATTAGTCTGAACTTATTTGTGTAGCTCATGTTCACTCTTTAAGAGGAGCAAGCCATCGACGGAGCTGTTTATCTGAACCAGCTACAAAGCTAGGATTAGGGGCCTGTATGTCTTTGAGGCCTGCACGAGCCGTAATCCTTTTCTGGATGTCACCTGTCATCTCTCTCTAATCACCCTCCAACTTTCCCTTGCTTCTTTCTCTTCCCTCTCTTCTCTCACGCCTCCTCCCAATTGGCCTACAGCTCTCCAACTACTATCTGCTGATCACAACTGGCTTTCAGATGTTTCCTGGCAGAGAGGAAGAGAGAAATGAAGAGAGTGAGGGATAGAGAGAGGAAGGATGGAGAGAGTTATGGAGAGATGGGTTTAGGGATATCAGGGTTCATATGCAGAGAAGTATGGCGGGGGGCACACACACACACACACACACACACACACACACACACACACACACACACACACACACACACACACACACACACACACACACACACACTCCAACAGAGGGGCATTTTCCATGGCTCACAGCCTAATACCACCCTGCATCTAGCTCTCTCTCTCTACCTCTCCATCTCTCTGTCTGTCTCTCATTCTCATCCCTCTCTCTCTCTACATTTCTCTCTTTTACCTTTATGTCCTCTCATCACTCTCTTTCTATATCTATCTATCTCTCATCTCCCTCTCATCTCCCTCCTCTCACTCCCTTCCTGTTTGAATGCCTTTATCTCTCTCTCTCCTTCCTTTCTCTCTGTATGCATCATCCATATATCCATCCATCCTTCAGTCTATCTCTCCATCCATCTCCCTCCATCTCCTCCTCTCAGCTTGCATCATGTTTAATGTGATATATTTATCCTGCATATAATGGCCGCAGCTGTCCATTAGTAAATTATGAAATTTAATCGTAACAATTATGAGAATCCATAACGATTACCACAGCATTTCCTATTTTCATTTACCCCTGATGCTTTTGTTGCGGGCCATGAATCCTAACTTCCTTATCTCTCTCCCTCTCTCTCTTTCTCTCTGGTTTGTAAAACTTTTTCAATCTCTCCCACTCCCCCTAGAACGACTCACAGACACTCCTCTCATTTGTGCTGCGCTAATCGAAAGAGAATGAAAGGAAAAACCTCTCATTAGGTACTGAGGGGCCCCTCATCACATTAAGCTCTCCTCCCTCTCTCTCTCTCTGGGCCAGGGCTGTGGTAGTGAAGCTAGGGTTTGAGACTGAGGAATCTGATAGGGATAAACCAATTTGCCATCCACACAAACATCCCAGCAGGCTGACGCCCCCGCCACTCCCTCCACCCCCGCCGCCCCTCGCCCACCCGGCTCCCAGCGCACCGTTAAGATGGTGGTCGGAGAGGCCAGCAATTAGGTTTTAATTAGGCTGCGTAATTAGGGGCAGGCAGGAAGTATCAGATGCCAGGATGATTGTGTTCTGGCCTGGAGGAGGAAGAGGGCTGGACTCTAATGGAGCTGAATGCTGCTGCAGACCCCAGCCACAGCATTGGAGAGATCCCTGTCTGCTACCACCTCCGTACTGCCCCCTTACTGCCCCCCTAGTGTCCTCCTGCCACTACACCCCTTTCTGCCTGCCCTACTACCCCTAGACAACTGCTTCAGTTCTCCTGCAGCTGCAGATTGGAGACCTGCAGACTAGAGACCCACGAGAGACCGCCCGACTGCCTGACACACCCCTACTGGTCCCATGCTGCCCCCGTATCACCCCTCTATCTCTCCTACTGTAGCTAACTGCCCAGCTTCCTGTTGCCCCCACACACTGTCACTGAGGGAAAGATGAGGAATGGATTAAGAGGGTGTGGGAGGAAAGGGTGGGAGGTGGATGGACAGATGAATGCAGAGGTGAGAAAGAGGTTTCGATGAGAGGGAGGGATGAGAGGGATGGATGAGAGGGAGGGATGAGAGGGAGGGATGAGAGGGAGGGATGAGAGGGATGGATGCGAGAGGAAGGGGAATAGTGGTGTCATTTTTTATCTCCATTGTAGAGTTAATTATAGTGTAGTGTGTGATTATGGGCAGTGGCACAATGTTCCTGTTGGCTAAGAGGTAGGTTTCTGTGCTTTGTCTGGAAATATATATAATCCATGCTAACATACAGTAAGTGCAGGTGAATCGAGATGTGATCCAACAATAGATATTGATCCAATAAAACTATGTTTGATTGGATCAAAATGTGGTTTTGGCTGATGCATCGCGTTTCGACAAACAAACACACATAGACAGACACAATTATTCCCTTTTAAGATAACCCCCCCCCCCATATAAAATAACCCAATTAGTAAACATCTTCCTTGGGGAGAGGGCTATGGGGATCTCAGCAGAGCCCTCTATACCCCCCTCCACCCCAACCTCTCTTATCAGCAGAGAGAGGACCAGACACTGCCTCCCAATGCACACACATGCACACACGCACACACACACACACACATGCACACACACACACGCACAGACACACACACACACAGACACACACACACACCACACACACACACACACACACACACACACACCAACAATGTCACGAGGCTAATCTTGTCGCGCCTCGGAACCCAATTAAAAAACAGAGATGTGTCGCTGCCAACATCAGGAATCTAATCACATTCCAGGAAAGGCAAGTCATTTCCCTGGCTTTCTGTTGGGGTCGAGATAGAGATGGAGAACCAGCCACATCTATGCCCCCAGAAATCACCCTGAGGAGGGAGGAGGGGCAGGGGGGCCTGAGCTCATCCCTCTGGGGGCCTGAGTTAGCCCCGGGGGAGCGGGGTGGCATGTGTGTATGTGTGTGTGTCTGTGTGAGGCATAAAGGGAATAGTGCATCAGTTTGTAAAGCTAGATGGTTAGAATCATATCCAGGGTAATGATGCTCTGTGTGTCAAGACAACTGAAAATATCCTCAAAATCCCTTTAAAATAATAAGGAAGTGCTTCTATTTTGAATACGCAGACTCAACACTAAATGCTGACAAGTTCACGTCAGCATCAATCATGCAGGTAATTGTGGTCTGTGTGAATTTATGTGTACAGTATGTGTCTTTGTTTCTGGGAATGTGTGTGTGTGTCTAGTCGACATATGTGTGTACCTGGGTATTTTTCCAGGGAGAGTATTTTAGCCTGTAATTTTCCTAACTCCGTTATCCCTTTTTGGAAAAACAACAGTTGGGAGAGAGGGGGGGGTATGGTTCAGGTGGGGGGTGTTGGGGGAGGATACGTAAAGGTGGGCAGTTCATGACCTGGTTAGGAATGCAGTCACCCCTTAGCAGAGTGCCACAGGGACTTTACACCAGGGGGAAACTCTATACCTTAAGTAAAACCCCCTGTCAATCACAGCTAACGGGGTCCTGCCGAGGGAGGGCAGCCTCTCTGCCTGCCTGTCTGTCTGGGCACAGTCAGAGAAGTATGTTCACACATGCATGCACAATTGTATGGGTTAAAAATCGTTCTCTTCTCTGTCTTCCTCAATTCGGCACAACTTTTTTTCTCTCTCTCTCTCCCTCTCTCTTCCCCCCCCCCCCATCAAGTCCACCAGGGTTATTGAGGGTAGTGGTGGTGGTAGAGATGAGATAGAAGCAAACAGAGCTGACAGCTTCCTTCCTCACAGTAAACACTGCCGTGCCACTTAGACAGGGGTCAGGGACAACACACACCAACCACTCCCCTCTCCACCTACTATTCTAGTCCCTGCTACACACACCCAAACCCTAGTCTAAACTATCTACACCCAGACCCTAGTCTAAACGATCTACACCCAGACCCTAGTCTAAACTATCTACACCCAGACCCTAGCCTAAACTATCTACACCCAGACCCTAGCCTAAACTATCTACACCCAGACCCTAGCCTAAACTATCTACACCCAGACCCTAGCCTAAACTATCTACACCCAGACCCTAGCCTAAACTATCTACACCCAGACCCTAGTCTAAACTATCTATACCCAGACTTTACAGGCACCGACTATATCCAAAGTATAGGGAAACCAAATCCAGAAACACATACTACCTAAACCCGAGACTCATAGTAACCATACGTCGAACTACCCAAAACATAAACAGGGGTCAGACACATATCAGTGAGTTCCTTCCCAGTTCCCAGGGTCCTTGGCAACATTACCTAATGGCATCCTTCACCTTTCATCTCCTCACAAACACCCCCCCCCCCCACCCATCTCACCACCCTTCTCACCTCCTTCCCCTCACCCCTCTCAGCAGCCGCTAAGGGTTCTATTCTATGGCTGGTGGAGTGTTGGGGAGAGTACTGAGACAACAGTGTGTCAACAGCTCCATCCCAGTCCTCTATCTGGTATTCTACTGCTATTCACTCTAATGAGAACCCTCAGACTGACAAACACATCACTCATCCTCATTCTGCACCGTCATTGTTCCATTCTTTGGAATGAGAGAAAAAAAACTGGTCGGAAATAGACAACAACAGACAACAATCTTTAAATACAGTACTTTATTTAACTTAACAAGTATTATATATCACATAAGTCTGATCTACAAAGAGGGGTGTTTGTGACCACATCAGAACAGAACACTGTAAAGGACTCTTTTAAGGTCAGCTCGTGGTCTAGACTCTAGGGTTTGTGGTTGCTTCAGGTGAAGGTTGGTCTGTTTAGCCGGCCTGGTTAGAGGCAGACTTGGGGTTATCAAGCCATGAACCAGTGTGTGTGTGTGTGTGTGTGTGTGTGTGTGTGAACCACTTTTCATCTCTTTCATTCCCTTTCCCCTATTTTAGATAGCATTAATAATACCTTGTTACAGATCAAACCACACCAACACACATTGTTATGTCAGTTGCTTGTCAACAGCTTGAAATTAACATGATTGTCATTTGCTCATTTCAATCAATTCAGTCTCTTTCATCTTCATTTGCAGTGTGACATTCGTTTATTTCCTCAGAATATTCTGCTTTTAACGTCCAATAATTATTTACCAAATTAGTTTGTAGAATCCAAAAGAACTCCTTTGACGAGAGAGAGACAGACAGAGGGAGCGAGAGGGAGAGTGAGAGACAGACAGAGAAGGAGCGAGAGGGAGAGAGAGAGACAGACAGAGAGGGACAGAGAGGGAGAGAGAGAGACAGACAGAGAGGGAGCGAGAGGGAGAGAGAGAGACAGACAGAGAGGGAGCGAGAGGGAGAGAGAGAGACAGACAGAGAGGGAGCGAGAGGGAGAGAGAGAGACAGACAGAGAGGGAGCGAGAGGGAGAGAGAGAGACAGACAGAGAGGGACAGAGAGGGAGCGAGAGGGAGAGAGAGAGACAGACAGAGAGGGAGCGAGAGGGAGAGAGAGAGACAGACAGAGAGGGAGCGAGAGGGAGAGAGAGAGACAGACAGAGAGGGACAGAGAGGGAGCGAGAGGGAGAGAGAGAGACAGACAGAGAGGGAGCGAGAGGGAGAGAGAGAGACAGACAGACAGAGAGGGAGCAAGAGGGAGAGAGAGAGACAGACAGACAGAGGGAGAGAGAAGGAGAGAGACAGACAGAGAGGGAGCGAGAGGGAGAGAGAGAGACAGACAGAGGGAGAGAGAAGGAGAGAGACAGACAGAGAGGGAGCGAGAGGGAGAGAGAGAGACAGACAGAGAGGGACAGAGAGGGAGAGAGAGACAGACAGAGAGGGAGCGAGAGGGAGAGAGAGAGACAGACAGAGAGGGAGCGAGAGGGAGAGAGAGAGACAGACAGAGAGGGAGCGAGAGGGAGAGAGAGAGACAGACAGAGGGAGAGAGAAGGAGAGAGACAGACAGAGAGGGAGCGAGAGGGAGAGAGAGAGACAGACAGAGAGGGACAGAGAGGGAGAGAGAGACAGACAGAGAGGGAGCGAGAGGGAGAGAGAGAGACAGACAGAGAGGGACAGAGAGGGAGCGAGAGGGAGAGAGAGAGACAGACAGAGAGGGAGCGAGAGGGAGAGAGAGAGACAGACAGACAGAGAGGGACAGAGAGGGAGAGAGAGAGACAGACAGACAGAGAGGGACAGAGAGAGACAGACAGAGAGGGAGCGAGAGGGAGAGAGAGAGACAGACAGAGAGGGACAGAGAGGGAGAGACAGACAGAGAGGGACAGAGAGGGAGAGAGAGAGACAGACAGAGGGAGAGAGAGAGAATAAGTCATTGAGTGACGTTGGCTCCGCAGGGATCTGCATGTGGAGGGATCTGCCTGTGCTAGATGCGGTTTCCAAAGTTCTAATTGAAGTTTGTCTTTTGAAGTAATTAAGATAAGACAAAATAATTGCTATTATAGCGGAGTAATTAAGCCATGCCTGTGTTTTTTTTTCTACCTTAATTTAACAGAAGCTTTTCTTCATCAACAATGCTGCCTGCTGCCGTCGGTTTGCAAGTGAGTGTGTTGACTCTGCACAATGCTTTCATCTCTGTTTGTGTTAACTTTGGCCTCAGATCACATTACTGACCACTGAACTTGGAGAAAGCACACACAGGCATATGCTCATATATGCTTTGTTTCTGTTGTCTCACACATTAACACACACACACACACACACACACACACACGCACACACGCGCACACGCACACACGCGCACACGCGCACACGCGCACACGCGCACACGCGCACACACGCACACACGCACACACGCACACACGCACACACGCACACACGCACACACGCACACACACACACACACACACGCACACAGACTGGGTAATGACAGGAAAAGGCAGCCATGCTTTGGGAGCCCCGCAGCCCCTCACGACCAGGTTAGCAAAGTAAAGCCACGGCCCACTAGAACTGTATTTATACAAATAAATGACTACCCCGACTCAGTACTACCATAACCCTTCTACTGAACCCTGTGTGACCCACCCTTTGTGTGCATGTGTGTGTGTGTGTGTGTGTGTAGGTGAAGCTGTGTGTGTGTGTGTAGTCAATGTTGTGAATGTGTTTGTGATGTGTGTGTGTGTGTATTCGATGCGTGTGTGTGTGAGAGCTGTGTTCTTGGAGCCAGGCTGCAGATTGTAGCTAAACAAGATTCTAAACCAACTTCTCAGAACTTGCTCATCCACATCTGGCCTCTCTGTGACTCCACTGCCAAAGAAACACATCTTTAAATGGAGCAGTCTATGTGTACTTGCACACGTGTGTGTGTGTGTGTGTGTGTGTGTGTGTATATGTGTGTGTAACAACAGAGACATTGCATTCATGACAGTTGATGGCCCATGAATCTTTGTTGCTGTTAGTTGGTACTATGGCTGGCTCTGTCATTTCTACTAGCAGTTAGTAAGTCATGTGTAAATGCATCACAGGCCCACTTTGTTGGAGTTGCTCTGCTATGTTGACCAGACAGAGGTATTCCAGCCTGTGAAGAGGTATCCGGGATGGTTTCATACATGTTTGAATCCCACAACACAGTACATAACAACACACACATGCTTACACGATTTCTCGCTCTCTCTCTCTCTCTCACACACACACACACACACACACACACACACACACACACACACACACATACACACACACACACACACACACACACACACACACACACACACACACACAATTGGTGCAGGATAACGAAGAATTCAGAGAAAGTGGAACTGACAGCGTTTTAACTACTTTGCAAATATGAAACAAACAGACGATCATAATATCAGCCAAAAATATCAGATTCACAGTTTACTCTACAAATCCAACTTTGTAAGAGGTTTTAAAAATAGGCCTATTTGAATCTCAATTCCATGACATAAAGTAAGGCATTGTTGGCAGAAAATATGGATGCAGTTCAATGCATGATTAACATAATTGACCAATAAATGTCTTGGTAGTCCAACAAATATTGCTATTCGGTTGTAAACTACAGCTGGCTGATACATTGTTTAGTTCCTCCAGCCATTCAGGATGCACTTTCAGTTTCAATGACTCAATATTTTGGACAAAAATGGACGAATGTAACCAGGGCTGGGAATGTCAATACAATAAAACTAGCATGGGCAATGATCACAAGTCAGTCATAACGTGGCTAATAGGCTAGAGTATCCATTTATGTACTGTAGCAAGCTAAAAACATGGAGCCTAACGTTAGCTAACGTTAGCTAGTTTGCTGCTGTGAGGATGTTGTCATTGGACGAGTGGGTGAATGGCTGACTTTTTCCCCTCCATTTGTCTGTGGCTACAGCTAGCGATGCAGGTGTCATTTGGTTAGCTAGCAAGCAATGTGAATCACTCTGCTATCTAGCTATACTGAACATGAACAACTGTTATCCACAGTTAGTGTATCCCTTAGTTGTCAATCAAATGTATTTGGCATTGATCAAATGGGCGGGCAGGCAGACAAGTTCCCATTCAGTTGTCAAAACGTGGGTTGGGACAAGCATGGAATGGCAGGCGATGCAGTGAAGTTAGCATTATATTAAAGATTCTGACTTTGCTCGTCAATACCTCTTCAACGGAACATGTCAGGATGATATGCATGTTATATTCTAAATCAGCTGACGATGGGGAACAAGTTACACCCTTTGTTTTTGCTGTTCGGTTCCGCTTTCCAAAAATGATTTTACTTTAATTTCTATGGCTCATTCTCTGTATAGTCGCAGCTAAGGGACCAAAACTTCCATGGCTTTGTAACCATATGACATAGAAATCTCAAACTAACTGTAATATGTTCAGGGACCGGTCCTCTCCAATCCACGGCAATTACTTTTCTATGTTTTGTCTTTGGCTATTTTAAATGAAATATATTTAATTATGTCAAAAATACTTACTTAAATCTTCAATACCTTCCACCCTATATGACTTTCATGAATATAACCAACTGTTATTGGTTCAGGGACCTCGTCTGTACAATCTACTGTAATTACTTTTTGACTTTAGCTATTAAATGAAATATATTTTATTATATGTCAAAAATACTTGCTTAAAACATGAACAGCTTCCACCCCAAATTTTAAACAAGTATTTTTCATACTTTAAGAAAATACATTGTTTGAAAACAGCCAAAGAATAAAGATACAAAAATAATTGCCATAGATTGGACAGGCGAGGTCCCTGAACCAATAACAGTAGGTTATATTCATGTAAGTCCTATGGGGTGGATGCTATTGAATTCTCTGTGAAGTAAATACAAATTAATAGCACTTTTAAAAAAGCTAAACAAATTGGATCAGAGAGAAGAGGTTTCTGAACAATGTCAAATTGATTTGAGGGCTATATGTAGGGAAAGGGGATACCTAGTCAGTTGTACAACTGAATGAATCTAATGCATTTAACCCAACCTCTCTGAATCAGAGAGGTGCGGGGGGAAGCCATAATAGACATTCACATCTTCGAACAGTGGGTTAACAGGGGAACAGTGGGTTAACTGCCTTACTCATGGGCAAAATTACAGATTTTTACCTTGTCAGCTCGGGGATTCAATCAGCAACCTTTCGGTTACTGGCCCAACTCTCTAACCACTAGGCTACCTGCCGCCCCTGTCATGTGGTTTAGAAGCTATTGACATTTTTCATTAACAAGCAAAAGTAGGCATTGCAGTTTTAAGATGGTCCCTTAATCCTCTGAGCAGAGGAGAGCAACGTTTTAGCCACATTTTGCCTCCATAAAGAAAATATGACACTAAATTGCAAAAACAAGGGGTGTAACTTGTTCGCTATCGTTAGCTGATTCAGAATATGTCGTTTATATCATTCTTGCATGTTCCAATGAAGATGTACAGTCGTGGCCAAAAGTTTTGAGAATGACACAAATATTAATTTTCACAAAGTCTGCTGCCTCAGTTTGTATTATGGCAATTTGCATATACTCCAGAATGTTATGAAGAGTGATCAGATGAATTGCAATTAATTGCAAAGTCCCTCTTTGCCATGCAAATGAACTGAATCCCCAAAAAACATTTCCACTGCTTTTCAGCCCTGCCACAAAAGGACCAGCTGACATCATGTCAATGATTCTCTCGTTAACACAGGTGTGAGTGT
The DNA here is from genome assembly GCF_901001165.1 of Salmo trutta. NCBI lineage: Eukaryota > Metazoa > Chordata > Actinopteri > Salmoniformes > Salmonidae > Salmo > Salmo trutta. Next base: position 38,234,898 of record NC_042964.1, read on the forward strand.
TGATGAGGACAAGGCTGGAGATCACTCTGTCATGCTGATTGAGTTTGAATAACAGACTGGAAGCTTCAAAAGGAGGGTGGTGCTTGGAATCATTGTTCTTCCTCTGTCAACCATGGTTACCTGGAAGGAAACAATTGCCGTCGTCATTGCTTTGCACAAAAATGGCTTCACAGGCAAGGATATTGCTGCCAGTAAGATTGCACCTAAATCAACCATTTATCGGATCATCAAGAACCTCAAGGAGAGCGGTTCAATTGTTGTGAAGAAGGCTTCAGGGTGCCCAAGAAAGTCCAGCAAGTGCCAGGACCGTCTCCTAAAGTTGATTCAGCTGCGGGATCGGGGCACCACCAGTACAGAGCTTGCTCAGGAATGAAAGCAGGCAGGTGTGAGTGCATCTGCACACACAGTGAGGCGAAGACTTTTGGAGGATGGCCTGGTGTCAAGAAGGGCAGCAAAGAAGCCACTTCTCTCCAGGAAAAACATCAGGGACGGACTGATATTCTGCAAAAGGTACAGGGATTGGACTGCTGAGGACTGGGGTAAAGTCATTTTCTCTGATGAATCCCCTTTCCGATTGTTTTGGGCATCCGGAAAAAAGCTTGTCCGGAGAAGACAAGGTGAGCAATATTTTGGGTCCATGGCCAGGAAACTCCCCAGACATTAATCCCATTGAGAACTTGTGGTCAATCCTCAAGAGGCGGGTGGACAAACAAAAACCCACAAATTCTGACAAACTCCAAGCATTGATTATGCAAGAATGGGCTGCCATCAGTCAGGATGTGGCACAGAAGTTAATTGACAGTATGCCAGGACGGATTGCAGAGGTCTTGAAAAAGAAGGGTCAACACCACAAATATTGACTCTTTGCATCAACTTCATGTAATTGTCAATAAAAGCCTTTGACTCTTATGAAATGCTTGTAATTATACTTCAGTATTCCATAGTAACATTGGACAAAAATATCTAAAGACACTGAAGCAGCAAACTTTGTGGAAATTAATATTTGTGTCATTCTCAAAACTTTTGGCCACACTGAATTAATGAGTAAAGTCAGAATCTTTAATATACAGCTAACTACACCACACTTTGGCAGGCAAGCTGCAGAAGGGCGAGCAGGCTACTAATCCCTATCATTTATCAGTGCAATTTTGACGGCCAACTACAAGCTGAAAAAGTTTGAGAGGGTTGATCTACTGTTCCCTCCGTAGATTTTAGCTCATCTTGCTCTGGCTAACATTAGTTGTTGATCTTATTCTTGATGTGCATAGGCAACTAAGGAAGAGAGAGCCTACCACAGTTCCCAAATGTAAGAGGACTCCCGTGGTATTTACATATTTGCAGAAATCCATTCAGGTGTATTTTGTGGGTTTAGTGAATGCTTTCTAATGATCTAAAGTCGCGCTCTTGTTACTGCCTCGTAAACACACAGTGGATGACGTCACTAGTAGCTGAATTTGTCAGTAGAATCTTTTACCAATAAAAGTCGCTGGAGGGGTTGCTCAATATTGTAGGCAGCGCTGCCTGTGTGGCAAATGGCTTGTTCGCATATAGGCCTACTGTAGCTCTGATTAGCTATGGCTCATAGGTCTGCGTAGACTCTAGTCCCGGACAAGACAGATGTTTTTATTAGGTTTTATTCACTGCAGTGTCTATTAACTGTCCAAACGCATGGCCGCTTTCCCATTCTATTGCTATAGAATTTTTACAAATTCCCAAACATTCTACGAATTCATGAAAACATGAAAATGGAGGGTGTATATTCATTTTTATAAGATTTAATTTACCTAAAATCCTGTCAGTTCCGCTTTAAACGGTGGCCATTTTTTGTGTGTTTGTGTGTGTGTATATCTGTTGGTGTGCGTGTGAGTGAATGAGAGCCACAGGGAAGGGTTTGCCTCAGACTGTTGTTTTAGCGTTGGCACAACGTCAGACTGCCAGCCTAATCCATGGCCCCCTCAGAGCTTGGACACAACTAAAGCAGGTAATACACACCGCCTCCCACTGAACACACTCCTCACCCAGCGCTGGACGAGAGAACAGTGTGTGTACAAGCAGGTGTGTGTAAATCAAATCAAATAAAATCGTATTGGTTACATACACATGGTTAGCAGATGTTGTGAGTGTAGCGTTATGCTTCTAGATCTGACAGTGCAGCAGTATTTAACAGGTAATATCTAACAATTCCACAACAAAACCTAAAATGTAACAAATTCCACAACAAAACCTAATACACACAAAATAGTAAAGGAATGGGATAAGAATATATAAGTATAAAATATATGGATGAGCAGCGACAGAGAGGCTAAGATGCAATAGATTGTAAAGAATAGATAGTGAAGGATACAGTATACAGTATATACATATGAGATGAGTATTGGGAGATATGTAAACATTCTTAAAGTGGCATAATTAATGTGACTAGCGGTCCATATGTTAAAGTGGCTAATGATATCAAGTCTGTAGGTAGGCAGCCGCTTCTCTGTGCTAGTGGTGGCTGTTTAACAATCTGATGGCCTTGAGATATAAGATGTTTTTGAACATAGACAGGGCTCTAACTCCTCTAGCTCCACAATGAGTTATGGTGCAGGCCAGGCAGCAGGCTGTTAGTCAGACTGCTAGCTTAGTGGAGTCTGCCACGAGCACAGTCAGTGTAGTCAGCTCAGCTATCCCCATTGAGACCGTGTCTGTGCCTTGACCTAGGTTGGGCAAAACTAAACATGGCGGTGTTCGCCTTAGCAATCTCACTAGAATAAAGACCTCCTCCATTCCCGCCATTATTGAAAGAGATTGTGATATCTCACATCTCAAACAGGGCTACTTAATGTTAGATCCCTCACTTCCAAGGCAGTTATAGTCAATGAACTAATCACTGATCATAATCTTGATGTGATTCGCCTGACTGAAACATGGCTTAAGCCTGATGAATTTACTGTGTTAAATGAGGCCTCACCTCCTGGTTACACTAGTGACCATATCCCTCACGCATCCCGCAAAGGCGGAGGTGTTGCTAACATTTATGATAGCAAATTTGAATTTACAAAAAAACCCTATGTTTTTGTCTTTTGAGCTTCTAGTCATGAAATCTATGCAGCCTACTCAATCACTTTTTATAGCTACTGTTTACAGGCCTCCTGGGCCATATACAGTGTTCCTGAATTCCTATCGGATCTTGTAGTCATGGCAGATAATATTCAAATGTTTGGTGACTTTAATACTGTCACGACGTCCACCGAAGGTGGCTCCTCTCCCTGTTCGGGCGGTGCTCGGCGGTCGTCGTCACCGGCCTACTAGCTGCCACCGATCCCATTTTCCTTTTTCATTTAGCACTGTCTGGTTTGTCACACCTGTGTCTTGTTGTGTCTGATTCGGTGTGCATATTATTCCCCGCTGCACGTTAGGCTGTGTGAGGGATTGTTACTAGTTAGTACGGTAACGGGTGCGTGCCTGCACCACGGGATTTTGGTTTAGTTTTTGAACGGTATGTTTTTTACCGTGGATTTTTTTGTTCGCTAGATTTTCGGAGTTGAGGTTTCTCCTCTGTGTGAACTGTGTTCCAATCCCTGTAGGTGGATGATATATTTCGTGTGGTTTCCTTGTGCGTTTTGTGCTGTGCTTTTGGGACCGCCTGTATTAAAATACATTTGATTCCCTGGAACCCTTCTGCTCTCCTGCTCCTGATTCCACACACACCCCCCTCTGGAAAGAGGTTGTTACAAATACTCACATGGAAAGTCCACAGACCCACTCCAAAAGGCTTTCGGAGCCATCATCGACTCAGTGGGTTATATCCAAGGTGTCTCGGGACCTACTCACTGCCACAGTCATACTCTGGACCTAGTTTTGTCCCGTGGAATAAATGTGGATCTTAATGTTTTTCCTCATAATCCTGGACTATCGAACCACAATTGTATTACGTTTGCAATTGCAACAATTAATCTGCCCAGATCATCAAAAGTCGTTCTATAAATTCTCGGACAACCCAAAGATTCCTAGATGCCCTTCCAGACTCCTTCCGCCTACCCAAGGACGTCAGAGTACAAACATCAGTTAACCACCTAACTGAGGAACTCAATTTAACCTTGCGCAATACCCTAGATGCAGTCGCACCCCTAAAAACAAAAAACATTTGTCATAAGAAACTAGCTCCCTGGTATACAGAAAATACCAGAGTTCTGAAGCCAGCTTCCAGAAAATTGGAACGGAAATGGCGCCACACCAAACTGGAAGTCTTCCGACTAACTTGGAAAGACAGTACCGTGCAGTATCGAAGAGCCATCACTGCTGCTCGATCATCCTATTTTTCTAACTTAATTGAGGAAAATAAGAACAATCCAAAATGTATTTTTGATACTGTCGCAAAGCTAACTAACAAGCAGCATTCCCCAAGAGAGGATGGCTTTCACTTCAGCAGTGATAAATTCATGAACTTCTTTGAGGAAAAGATCATGATCATGATCATTAGAAAGCAAATTACGGACTCCTCTTTAAATCTGCGTATTCCTCCAAAGCTCAGTTGTCCTGAGTCTGCACAACTAGGACCTAGGATCTAGGGAGACACTCAAGTGGTTTAGTACTATATCTCTTGACACAATGATGAAAATAATCATGGCATCTAAACCTTCAAGCTGCATACTGGACCCTATTCCAACTAAACTACTGAAAGAGCTGCTTCCTGTGCTTGGCCCTCCTATGTTGAACATAATAAACGTCTCTCTATCCACCGGATGTGTACCAAACTCACTAAAAGTGGCAGTAATAAAGCCTCTCTTGAAAAAGCCAAACCTTGACCAAGAAAATATTCAAAACTATCGGCCTATATCGAATCTCCCATTCCCCTCAAAAATGTTTGAAAAAGCTGTTGCGCAGCAACTCACTGCCTTCCTGAAGACAAACAATGTATACAAAACGCTTCAGTCTGGTTTTAGACCCCATCATAGCACTGAGACTGCACTTGTGAAGGTGGTAAATTACATTTTAATGGGGTCAGACAGAGGCTCTGCATCTGTCCTCGTGCTCCTAGACCTTAGTGCTGCTTTTGATACAATCGATCACCACATTCTTTTGGAGAGATTGGAAACCCAAATTGGTCTACACGGACAAGTTCTGGCCTGGTTTAGATCTTATCTGTCAGAAAGATATCAGCTTGTCTCTGTGAATGGTTTGTCCTCTGACAAATCAACTGTAAATGTTGGTGTTCCTCAAGGTTCCGTTTTGGGACCACTATTGTTTTCACTACATATTTTACCTCTTGGTGATGTTATTCGGAAACATAATGTTAACTTTCACTGCTATGCGGGTGACACACAGCTGTACATTTCGATGAAACATGGTGAAGCCCCAAAATTGCCCTCGCTGGAAGCCTGTGTTTCAGACATAAGGAAGTGGATGGCAGTCAATGTTCTACTTTTAAACTCGGACAAAACAGAGATGCTTGTTCTAGGTCCCAAGAAACAAAGAGATATTCTGTTAAATCTGACAATTAATCTTGATGGTTGCACAGTCGTCTCAAATAAAACTGTGAAGTACCTCAGTGTTATTCTGGACCCTGATCTCTCTTTTGACGAACATATCAAGACTGTTTCAAGGACAGCTTTTTTCTATCTACGTAACTTTGCAAAAATCTGAAACTTTCTGTCCAAAAATGATGCAGAAAAATGTATCCATGCTTTTGTCACTTCTAGGTTAGACTACTGCAATGCTCTACTTTCCGGCTACCCGGATAAAGCACTAAATAAACTTCAGTTAGTGCTAAACAAGGCTGCTAGAATTTTGACCAGAACCAAAACATTTGATCATATTACTCCAGTGCTAGCTTCTCTACACTGGCTTCCTGTTAAGGCAAGGGCTGATTTCAAGGTTTTACTGCTAATCTACAAAGCATTACATGGGCTTGCTCCTACCTATCTTTCCGATTTGGTCCTGCCATACATATCTACACGTACGCTAAGGTCACAAGATGCAGGCCTCCTTACTGTCCCTAGAATTTCTAAGAAAACAGCTGGAGGCAGGGCTTTCTCCTATAGAGCTCCATTTTTATGGAATGGTCTGCCTACCCATGTGAGAGATGCGGACTCGGTCTCAACCTTTACATCTTTATTGAATACTCATCTCTTCGGTAGGTCCTATGATTGAGTGTAGTCTGGCCCAGGAGTGTGAAGGTGAACGGAAAGGCACTGGAGCAACGATCCACCCTTGCTGTCTCTGCCTGGCCGGTTCCCCTCTCTCCGCTGGGTTCTTTGTCTCTAACCCTATTACGGGGTCTGAATCACTGGCTTACCGGTGCTCTTCCATGCCGTCCCTAGGAGGGGTGCGTCACTTGAGTGGGTTGAGTCACTGACGTGATCTTCCTGTCTGGGTTGGCGCCCCTCCTTGGGTTGTGCCATGGCGGAGATCTTTGTGGGCTATACTCGGCCTTGTCTCAGGATGATAAGTTGGTGGTTGAAGATATCCCTCTAGTGGTGTGGGGGCTGTGCTTTGGCAAAGTGGGTGGGGTTATATCCTGCCTGTTTGGCCCTGTCCAGGGTATCATCGGATGGGGCCACAGTGTCTCCCGACCCCTCCTGTCTCAGCCTCCAGTATTTATGCTGCAGTAGTTTATGTGTCGGGGGGCTAGGGTCAGTCTGTTATATCTGGAGTATTTCTCCTGTCATATCCGGTGTCCTGTGTGAATTGAAGTATGCTCTCTCTAATTCTCTCTCTCTCTCTTTCTCTTCTTTCTTTCTTTCTTTCTTTCTTTCTTTCTCTCACTCTCTCGGAGGACCTGAGCCCTAGGACCATGCCTCAGGAATACCTGGCTTGATGGCTCCTTGCTGTCCCCAGTCCACCTGGCTGTTCTGCCTGCGGCTATGGAACCCTGACCTGTTCCCTGGACATGCAACCTGTCCCAGACCTGCTGTTTTCAACTCTCTAGAGACAGCAGGAGCGGTAGAGATACTCTGAATGATCGGCTATGAAAAGCCAACTGACATTTACTCCTGAGGTGCTGACCTGTTGTATCCTCGACAACCACTGTGATTATTATTATTTGACCCTGCTGGTCATCTATGAACATTTAAACATCTTGGCCATGTTCTGTTATAATCTCCACCCGGCACAGCCAGAAGAGGACTGGCCACCCCTCATAGCCTGGTTCCTCTCTAGGTTTCTTCCTAGGTTTTGGCCTTTCTAGGGAGTTTTTCCTAGCCACCATGCTTCTACACCTGCATTGTTTGCTGTTTGGGGTTTTAGGCTGGATTTCTGTACAGCACTTTGAGATATCAGCTGATGTAAAAAAGGCTTTATAAATACATTTGATTTGATTTTTCAATCTCTCTGTCCCAGCTCTGATGCACCTGTACTGACCTCGCCTTCTGGATGATAGCGTGGTGAACAGGCAGTGGCTCGGGTGGTTATTGTCCTTGATGATCTTTTTTGCCTTCCTGTAAGATTGGGTGTTGTAGGTGTCCTGGAGGGCAGGTAGTTTGTCCTCTGTGATGCATTGTGCAGACTGTACCACCCTCTGGAGATCCCTGCGGATGTGGGCGGTGCAGTTGCAGTATCAGGTGGTAATACAGCCCGACAGGATGCTCTCAATTGTGAAAAGTAAGTGAGGGTTTTGGTGACAAGCTACATTTTTTCAGCCTCCTGAGGTTGAAGAGGCACTATTGAGCATTCTTCACCACACTGTCTGTGTGCGTGGACCATTTCAGTTGGTCGGGGATATACACACCGAGGAACTTAAATCTTTCCACCTTCTCCAATGCTGTCCCGTCAATGTGGATAGGGAAGTGCTCCCTTTGCTGTTTCCTGAAGTCCACAGTCATCTCTTTTGTTTTGCTGACATTGAGTGAGAGGTTATTTTCCTGCCACCACACACTGAGGGCCCTCACCACCTCCCTGTAGGCTCTCTCATCGTTGTTGGTAATCAGGCCTACCAATGTTGTGATGATTGAGTTGGAGGCGTGCATGGCCATGCAGTCGTGAGTGAACAGGGAGTACAGGAGGGGGCTGAGAACGTACCCTTGTGGGGCCCCAGTGTTGAGGATCAGCGAAGTGGAGATGTTGTTTCCTACCTTCACCAACTGGGGGCGGCCCGTCAGGAAGTCCAGGACCCAGTTGCACAATGCGGGGTCGAGACCCAGGGTCTCAAGCTTACTGACAAGTTTGGAGGGTACTATGGCGTTGAATGCTGAGCTGTAGTCATTCTTACATAGGTATTCCTCTTGTCCAGATGGGTTAGGGCAGTGTGCAGTGTGATTGTGATTGCGTCGTCTGTGGACCTATTGGGGAGGTAAGCAAATTGGAGTGGGTCTAGGGTGACAAGTAGGGTGGAGGTGATATGATCCTTGACTAGTCTCTCAAAGCACTTCATGATGACAGAAGAGAGTGCAACGGGGCGATAGTCATTTAGTTCAGTTACCTTAGCTTTCTTGGGAACAGGAACAATGGTGTCCATCTTGAAGCATGTGTATTTGCAAACTGAGTGAGAGAATATTTCTCACCGATGCAGGTGTCACCAACAGTTTTTGTGGTAGTCCAATTTGGGGTGCGTCTGTCTATGTGTATGTGTACAGGGGATAGCTGTGGTTAGGGGCCTGAGTTGTCAGTGAAGTTAATAAAGAGGTCTGGAGCAACTTCTTCCTCCTGTGGTTAACCCCCTCCTCTGCAACCGGTTCCTCATTTAACAGCACTGTATGTGTGAGGTGTTGTATGTGTGTGTGTGTGTGTGTGTTTGTGCGATGAGTCAGCCTACAGGGAGGAGGACAGAGACTTAGTGTGGTGCCAGGACAACAACCTCTCCCTCAATGTCAGAAAGTCCAAGGAGTTGATTGTGGATTATAGGAGAAAGACGGGAGAGCACACCTCCATCCACATCGACGGGGCTCTTGTGGAGCGGGGCGAGAGCTTCAAGTTCCTTTGCGTCCACCCCGCTAAGGACTTAACATGGTCCACACATCCGCACAGTCATGAAGAGGGCATGGCAGCCCCTCTTCCCCCTCAGGAGGCTGAAATGATTTGGCACGGGACATTGGATCCTCAAAAAGTTCTACAGCTGCAACATCGAGAGCCTCTTGGCTGTCTGCATCACCACTTGGTATGGCAAATGCACCTCCCATGATCGTAATGCGCCAAAGAGGGTGGTGCGGAAAGCCCAATAAATCACTGGGGCTGAGTTCCCTGCCATCCAGGACCTCTATATCAGGCAGTGTCAGAGGAAGGCCCGAAATACTGCCAAAGACTTTAGCCACCCAAGCCATAGACTGTTCATTCTGCTGCCATCCGGCAAACGGTATCGGAGCATCAGCTCTCTGACCAACAGGCTCTGAGACAGCTTCTAGCCCCAAGACATAAGACTAATAAATAGGCAGACTGCTAAGTAGTCTTATGGTACCCAAACTATCTGCACTGACTCGGTCTTGAACTGCCCCTCCCTACGCACACTCACTAGACCATATAGACACACTAAAATGACACCACACAAAACCCAGACATTCACTACATACACACCGACACAAACACTCATTTGCTGCTGTTCTTTAATTACTCTTATCTATCCTGATGCCTAGTCACTTTACACTGCCTTCGTGTACATATCTACCTCAAATAACTCATACCTCTGCACATGGATCTGGTACTCCCTGTGTATAGCACCACATTGAGCTGGTACTCCTTGTATATAGCGTCACATTGATTTGGTACTCCCTGTATATAGCACCACATTGATCTGGTACTCCCTGTATATAGCACCACATGGATCTGGTACTGCAACTCCCTGTATATAGCACCATTCCTGTGTATTCTATTCCTGTTGTGTTGCTATTACAGTTAACTTTGCATCATTGCTCGTAAGCAATTATTTCACAGTAAAAGCTACAACAGTTGTATTTGGCGCATGTGACAAATAAGATTTTAATTGATTCTGTGTGTATGCGTTGTCGCAAGAACAAGGGTGTGGGGTTTCCACGTCACCAAGTTCAAAAACAAAAACAGGCACCAGTAGCACAAATGGAATGCAAAGGGGAAGTTTTAGGGATTTTTGTACACGGGGAAATTCACTGTTCCCCAGGGGTAATCCTCACACTCGGGTCCTCAGCCAAGCTGGTCTGATACACAAGGGGGGTAATCCAACAGTCCAGGTCACAACGGGCAATCACACAGATTTTGCTCTCATTTCTCTCACTCTTCACACATCTCTTGTCTCACCTCCTCTGCCCCTTTGTGCAGGCTGCTGCCTCCTTTATCGCCAAGCACTCCCTGGCTCAACGACCCACAGCCTTTCCTCGTTGGGGTAGGACGTCCATATAAGGCTTGGGGGTGGAGCCAGCTACCTGCAAGATCTCAATTACCACTCCCCTCACCTCTCCCTGCCACTCCCGCCGCCTCAGCTCCGACCGGGACGGTCCCGCTCCCTAGAGCATTCCTCCTGGATAGGGCATTGGCATTTCCATGGGCTGCACCTGATCTGTGGACGACAGACAAAGCAAAGGGCTGTAAGGATAGGAACCAGCGGGTGACCCAGGCGTTACTGTCCTTACTCCTTGACATCCAAATCAGTAGTGCATGGTCCGTTACGAGGGTGAAGTCCGTTGTCACCAGCACGGGTCCAGAACACAGTGCCCCCTTTAGGTCCTGGAAGGCTTTCTCTGTCTCCTCGGTCCACTTCACCTAGGCAGGCAGACGGCTCCTGGTCAGATCTGTCAGGGGGCTGGCTGCTTCTTGGTGAGGGGGCGGGGCCAGTCCCAAAGCACCTCCACTTTCTTCACCTGGGGTCTCTTGCAGCACCTCCTTCTCAAGGGAGATCATCTGCTCCCCCTTGGCTATCTGCTCCTGTAAGGCGGTGGCCTTCTCTGTCAGAGTGCCGAGAGGCCGATCTTTTGCTGCTTGGGGGGCCTCCATCTTCAGAGTGGCCTCTTCTTCTCCCTCAGAGCAGCCTCCAGGGTCTGCTGGTCAAGGGTCACTCCCCTCCCAGAGCATCTACCGGCCTCCTTCTGGAGGGCTGCAGCCTGGGCCTCCTGCAAGACCTTCTGTAGGGAGCTGTCCTCCTGCTGCTGGACAAGCTGCTCCTTCAGCTCTATAAGAGTCTCCTGCATCTCCTCCTGCCTGGCTGATCCTCCCTCATAGCAACCTTCTGCTCTTCCAGGCTCTGCTGATGGAGGGACACCTCCCCTCTCAGTGCTTCCTTGGCCTCCCTCTCCTGGAGGACTGTGGCCTGCACCTCCTGTAGCAGTCCCTTCTGTAGGTAGTTGTAAGCTTCAGTAGAAACCTACTGGGTTTGGGATGAGAGACTGTGGCACCTGCGGCTGTGCTGGCCTTGGCGGCTGTCAGCTGGCTGAGTTCAGCTCGCATGAGAGCGGTCCGCTGACGCTGTTCCTCCAGCAACTCCCGATGCATAGACTGCTGTGCTATGTTCACCTCCACCAGCTGTCTCACCAATGCTTCCATTGTGCTGTGTCTGTTTAGTTATTGAACTTGGTTTGGCTATTCCCGCAATCTCCACCATATGGAGCAAGATCAATGGTGTGGGGTTTCCACATCACCAAGTAAAAAAAAACAGGCACCAGTAGCACAAATAGAATGCAAAGGGGAAGTTTATTAGGGATTTTCATACACAGGGAAAGAAGGGGGAATTCACCAGTCACCACAGTCCACAAGCCGTTCTCTTTGTCCGTTCTGTTTTCCAGGGGAAATCCTCACACTCGGGTCCTCATCCAATCCGGTCTGGGGGGGGGGGGGGGGGGGGGGGGTAATCCAACAGTCCAGGTCACAACAGGCAATCACACAGATTTTGCTCTCATTTCTCTCACACCTCATTTCTCTCACGCTTCATACAGTGAGGAGAAAAAAAGTATTTGATCCCCTGCTGATTTTGTACGTTTGCCCACTGACAAAGAAATGATCAGTCTATAATTTTAATGGTAGGTTTATTTGAACAGTGAGAGACATAATAACAACAAATAAATCCAGAAAAATGCTATAAATTGATTTGCATTTTAATGAGGGAAATAAGTATTTGACCCCCTCTCAATCAGAAAGATTTCTGGCTCCCAGGTGTCTTTTATACAGGTAGCGAGCTGAGATTAGGAGCACACTCTTAAAGGGAGTGCTCCTAATCTCAGCTTGTTACCTGTATAAAAGACACCTGTCCACAGAAGCAATCAATCATTCAGATTCCAAACTCTCCACCATGGCCAAGACCAAAGAGCTCTCCAAGGATGTCAGGGACAAGATTGTAGACCTACACAAGGCTGGAATGGGCTACATGACCAATCGCCAAGGAGCTTGGTGAGAAGGTGACAACAGTTGGTGCAATTATTTGCAAATGGAAGAAACACAAAATAACTGTCAATCTCCCTCAGCCTGGGGCTCCATGCAAGATCTCACCTCGTGGAGTTGCAATGATCATGAGAACGGTGAGGAATCAGCCCAGAACTTCACGGAAGGATCTTGTCAATGATCTCAAGGCAGCTGGTACCATAGTCACCAAGAAAACAATTGGTAACACACTACGCCGTGAAGGACTGAAATCCTGCAGCGCCCGCAAGGTCCCCCTGCTCAAGAAAGCACATATACATGCCCGTCTGAAGTTTGCCAATGAACATCTGAATGATTCAGAGGACAACTGGGTGAAAGTGTTGTGGTCAGATGAGACCAAAATGGAGCTATTTGGCATCAACTCAACTCGCCGTGTTTGGAGGAGGAGGAGGAACTCTGCCTATGACACCAAGAACACCATTCCCACCGTCAAACATGGAGGTGGAAACATTATGCTTTGGGGGTGTTTTTCTGCTAAGGGGACAGGACAACTTCACCGCATCAAAGGGACAATGGACGGGTCTATGTACCATCAAATCTTGGGTGAGAACCTCCTTCCCTCAGCCAGGGCATTGAAAATGGGTCGTGGATGGGTATTCCAGCATGAAAATGACCCAAAATACACAGCCAAGGCAGCAAAGGAGTGGCTCAAGAAGAAGCACATTAAGGTCCTGGAGTGGCCTAGCCAGTCTCCAGACCTTAATCCCATAGAAAAATCTGTGGAGGGAGCTGAAGGTTCAAGTTGCCAAACGTCAGCCTCGAAACCTTAATGACTTGGAGAAGAGCTGCAAAGAGGAGTGGGACAAAATCCCTCCTGAGATGTGTGCAAACCTGGTGGCCAACTACAAGAAACGTCTGACATCTGTGATTGCCAACAAGGGTTTTGCCACCAAGTACTAAGTCATGTTTTGCAGAGGGGTCAAATACTTATTTCCCTCATTAAAATGCAAATCATTTTCTAACATTTTTGACATGCGTTTTTTGGGTTATTTTTTTGTTGTTATTCTGTCTCTCACTGTTCAAATAAACCTACCATTAAAATTATAGACTGATCATTTGTTTGTCAGTGGGCAAACGTACAAAATTAGCAGGGGATCAAATACTTTTTTCCCTCACTGTACCTCTCATGCTTCGTACCTCTCATTTCTCTCACGCTTCATACCTCTCATTTCTCTCACGCTTCATACCTCTCATTTCTCTCACGCTTCATACCTCTCATTTCTCTCACGCTTCATACCTCTCATTTCTCTCACGCTTCATACCTCTCATTTCTCTCACCTCCTCTGCCCCATTGTGCAGGCTGCTTCTTCCTTTATCCCCAAGCACCTCCTTGTTAACGATCCACAGCCTTTCCTCGTTGGGGCAGGAAGCCCATATAAGGCTTGGGGGTGGAGCCAGCTACCTGCAAGTTATCTCTGTCTGCCACAGCGTATAATAGGAACGTATATGAGCGAGAAGCATTGTCATACAGTTTCACAATTTTTTTGGCCTGCATATTTTACCCACAAGTCCCTGTGCTAGAGAGCGTGACACAGAGAGATTCAGAATCAGTACAAGCAATGACAACTTGTACTCATAATGCAGAGATCTGAATCTTTACATCGCTCTACTCTGTGTACAAAACATTATCCCTTATTGATGTCACTTGTTAATAAATCCACTTCAATCAGTGTAGATGAATGGGAGGAGGCAGGTTGATGAAGCATTTTTAAGCCTTGAGACAATTGAGACATGGATTGTGCATGTGTGCCATTCAGAGGGTTTTGTATACTCTCTCTCTCTCTCTCTCTCTCTCTCTCTCTCTCTCTCTCTCTCTCTCTCTCTCTCTCTCTCTCTCTCTCTCTCATGCACACACACACAAACAACAGCCTTCCAAACATGTGGTCCAAGTGGGGTTAATTGTAGCTCTAAATAGAATAGTTCCCCTACCTCCCTCGCTCGCTCGCTCCCTTGCTGAGGCACTTATCATGTTCCACCAATTTACAACAGAAAGACACATGGATGCCACTGAAGACAAGCCGATCACCCCCCCAAACTCACCTTGCGTGCTCATTCTCACTTCCCCCTCTAACTCACCTGGACAGACAGGAATTCAGCCCCCTAACCCCTCATTACCCATTGGAGTCAGAGTAGGGAGGATTGATAGCACCCCCTACACACCGGCACCCTTCAATCTATCAGCTTCAACCGATTGAGTTACAGTAAGAATGGTTGATGGTGTGTCTGTAAGAACCACAATGCAGATTGCACAGTCAAGCGGTCTTCCAAATCTTTATCCCACGGTTCTGTTTTTTGTTTGCAAGTCTGCTTACCGATTCAAATGTAATGACGTAGACTAATTGAACAGTTTCCTGTTAATGACAATTGCTATAGGCTGTTATTCTCTGTTTTTGGCTTGGCCCATAGTGTGTCAGTATGGCACACAAGGTTAAAGTTGTCTTTATCATGGCTGCAGGCTGTTAGTATTTAACTAACTGTATTTCTCTGTTGGAGGATGACATGTAGGGAGGATGTCATTAAAAAGCCTTCAATCCCCTTATGATCCAGAGGTCCATTCTCAGGTCACGGGGATGTCAACAATGAAATCAGACTGACAGCCAAGTCCTCTCTGGAAAACAATCAATACAGTCCCTGAGTTCATCTGAAATTAGGAGGGAGAGGGGTTATCCACAAACAGAGGAAAACACACGCATGCAGGCACGCACGCACGGACACACACAATCCAAAAATGCTGAAATATCAAACTTTTTTGTGACCGTGTGAGGAGAATGAAGAAAATAAGTGATCTTGTTAATTCCCCAATGAAAGGTGTGACATGTTGAAATGTAATGACTTGGCCTGCTGAGCTGAAACCCAACACTGCTTTAAACCACAGAGGGGTCGTGGATGGAAGCAGAGAGAGAAAGGGAGCACAGAGCCGAGGGTGTCTTTTCCAAATTAATACAGAGCCTCGCCTTTCACGGAGTCTTTATGGAGTCATAAAGACAGTTAGACTTCACAATAGGTCTTTTTAAATCCAATCTTGGTAATAGTCAGATTCGTGGTTTCACAATAGAATCGAAACATTTTGACATACCCCTATTTCGTCTCCGTTTGTGTGATTAATCTATTCATGTTACGTTTCGTCTTCTCAGGAACCATCTTTCACCAACTTCTCTTCTCTTCATTGACAGTCTCCCAGTCTATCCACCCACCTCCTCCTCCTCCTCCTCACGGTCACTGGGGACCTCTCTCTTAGTCGCATAAAAAACGTCCGTCACGGATTGCCTTCCCCGTCCGAATGGTGAATTAGCACAGTGTTTACACTGAGCTGGTGGGCTAAAGCCCATGGCTGGATTATGGGCTGGATGGTGGATGGGCTGGGGCTGATTGTAGAGGCCCAGCAGTGATCACACTGATCACAGCAGTCTGCTCCAACAGTTAGCTAAGGGGCTTGGCACTGCAGTTGTCTTTTGGCACATCGAGCTGATAGGCTCACTAGAACACTGTGAAAGGCCAGCCATATCTAGTCAGAGCCAATGAGATATGTGGGTGAGAGGGATGTTGTTTTGTTTCTTTGACATTTGGAACATTTGTTGTTTGGGATGTGAGAGCTAGCACAACGTGATTAGTGAAATTGGTCCTTGTGATATTCATTTCAAAATGTTTATTGAGGGATTATTTCAATGACCTTTTCATGAAGATTAATAGCCATACTACCGTAGTATCAGTACAAGATATGCAGTAGGCAGTAGGCAGTTGCAAAAGCACCCTTTATGAGTTACACCTGTTGTCAACATGTTTATGTATACAGTGTGCATCCTCAGATCTCCTCCATTGTAGCTCACTGTATTGAGAGAAGCTGGGGAAAGATGGTTCCTCAGAAGACGAATCATAACAGCAAGACCTTGTCCTCGGTGTTTCATACGGTAACCTCTCTTTCTCTGTGAAAGAGGCCCTTATTTTAGCCCAGCATTTTTACACACAGACAGTTTCATTTTTGTGGGTCTGGGCCATAAATCACAATGAAGACTATGCATGGGTGTGTGTGTTTGTGTGTGTTTGCGAGCCAAACCAAACAGGAGTGCTGACGTCCCTGAATTGTGGTTCTGTTTCGCCTAGCGGATACATGTCATCTGCGTATGGGAGTGAGGGATGCTGGGACAAAAACCTGAGGTGACCCACCTGACCTTGGCTAACAGCCTGACTCGCCTCAACATCTTTTAGAATAGGAGGGAGAGAAGGAAAGAGAGAAAGATGGAGGGAGAGAGAGAGGGAGAGATAGAGGGGGGAAAGAAAAAGAGAGAGCGAGAGAGGGATGGAGGGAGGGAGAAAAATAGAGTGAGTGAAAAAGAAACAGGAAAGGGGAGAGAGAGAAAGGGAGAGAAAGAGAGAGGAGAACAGCATAGAAAGAGATTGCTGCAGAGCAATTGCCACAAAATCATCCTTTTAACATCAAGGGCAATAGCAATTATTAAGCTTTACTCTGCTTTGGCAGCACAGTTAAGTCAGTGTAGAAATACAATGAAGATACAGAGTTATGACTGAGATGGATTTCTGTCTGCTGAGAATGGGGTATCAGTGAGGAGTCCATTTGAAAGCAGCGTTCATTACCTCACGCGATTTGATTTTGTGAAATCTAAGCGGAATTTTTAATGGTATGCCACACTGCTCAATAATTCCACTGATAAGAGCCTTGGAGAATGAGAGTCCAATGGCCTGTGTAAATCTGTGACTGAAGACATCGCGGTTATCACTCTCTCTTATCCTCCCTCTCTCGCTTTCCCTCTCCCTCACTCCCTCCCTTTCCCTCTCCCTCACTCCCTCCCCTTTCCTCTCCCTCACTCACTCCCCTTCCCTCTCCCTCACTCACTCCCCTTCCCTCTCCCTCACTCACTCCCCTTCCCTCTCCCTCACTCACTCCCCTTTCCTCTCCCTCACTCACTCCCCTTCCCTCTCCCTCACTCACTCCCCTTTCCTCTCCCTCACTCACTCCCCTTCCCTCTCCCTCACTCACTCCCCTTCCCTCTCCCTCACTCACTCCCCTTCCCTCTCCCTCACTCACTCCCCTTCCCTCTCCCTCACTCACTCCCCTTCCCTCTCCCTCACTCACTCCCCTTCCCTCTCCCTCACTCACTCCCCTTCCCTCTCCCTCACTCACTCCCTTTCCTCTCCCTCACTCACTCCCTTTCCTCTCTCTCTCATTTTTTATTCTCTCTCCATCTCTCTTGTCTCTCTCCCTCTCCCTTTTCTCTTTCTGCCTCTGACTATTGCTCTTTCCTCTTTCTACTTTTCTCTCCCTCTCCTTTTCCTCTCCTTCTGTCTCTTTCTCTCGCTTCAATCTTCCCTTTGTGTCTCATAACAACAGCCTGCAACCCAGCAAAGTGTGTAATGTATGTGTGTGTGAGAGAGAGAGTGAAAGGGCCAAATATGCTTCCTGATCGATTGTCTACACTTAAAACGGGCGTTCAAGCACTTGTTTAATAAAATGAGATAAAAAATGGTCTTCATTAAAAAGGTCAGTGTTTGTTTATGCGGGTTTGAAAGTATATCAGACCTTGAAGGTATATCAGCCCCCATCACACAGAACAGCACACACACACACACACACACACACACACACACACACACACACACACACACACACACACACACACACACACACACACACACACACACAGGAGGATAGATAAGGAGCCCTTTTAAAACCGGATGCATTATTTAACCCACCCCAGCTAATGGCTCAGATTGTCCTGTAACAATTGAATAACATCTGGAGATAACACAGACCTTTTGCTCTCCTTTTAAAGGATCACCGCGTGAAACCATAGATAGCAGCTCACGCTGACGCTTTTATCAGGAGGGCAGATGGAACATCCTCCCAGCCCGGCCAGGCCACAAAACACTGTTACCATCACAAAATAAGACTGCTCCCTGCCAAAGGTTTTGGAAGAGGAGAAAAGAGGAGAGAGACAGCGGGGGAAAAGAGAGAGGGGGGAGGAAAAATCAATAACATGGTGGTCAGTATTAATCTAACATCAATGTAGGCAGTATCTTTTACTTTTCATGGTAATGGCTCTAGTGATCTCCTAAAGTGCCTCTCAAGTGCTTAGTGGGCGGCTGATAGGATCTTATCATGGCTGGAGAAGTGTACCGGACTGGGCAGGGAGGGGTGCAACAGTAGCCAGGGTCCTGGGACTGTTTGGGGAATAAGGGGGACTGTAAAATTGTGTGTGTGTGTGATCTCCTCTTGGAGAGCTGTTGCTTAACCCTGACAGATGAGAGAGGGTTGCCCTTAACGACCAGTACCGCCTTAGTCCCGGCCGGCCCCTCTCTGTCTCTTCGATGGGTTACTGTCGTTCATAGATCGAACACACCTACACTCACACACTCACACTCATATTTATACGGAAACACACACACAAACACACACACACACCTACGCTTTCTAGTGAAAAAGGGTCAGGTCCTACCACTACTGACAAATATGGCCTGCGGTGTGTATGTGTGTGCGGTGTGTTTCTTTGTGTTGTGTGTGTAGGAGTGTTTTTTATTTTCTGTTGAATAAATACTTCTGGCTACTCTCAGCCCATTGGACGGAGCTGAACTCTGTGTTTGTGCGTGTGTGTGCGTGTGTGTGTGTCCTACAGTATATTTCTGCTTGAGATGTGCTGAGAATGGCATCGCCACGATTCATCCATTTGAGCACATTTGCAAGTTTTAACGGTGACTCTGTTCAAAAGGCATTTCTCCCACGGTTCAGCTCTTTCCCCTCACTGTACTGTGTCCACACACTGAAACACAGACATACAGCATAGCATCGCAGCTCAGCTCACTAGTGTGTAGTCTGTAATGCACGTACCAGATTCTCATAGAAAAGTACTCATATTCTGTATCCTCTTTATACTAGCATCTCAAACCCAGCTTCTCACCTGACAAGAGATTCTATGACTTTCACTGAGCTTTTATTGGGCTTTCATTCTGATAGGAGCGAGCATCACAGTCCAATATGGAGAATAGAAAGCTCCCTCTCTCTGTCTCCCTTTTCCACATTTGAATGAAGTCATCTTGTCCCAGAGTGGAGGTGCTATTGGCCCAGATCCCTAATTTCCATCCCCCCTCCCTTTCCCTGGTAGGCCCCTCTGGTTGTGCTACTATCTGATTGGCTAGCCAGGTTTGGGTTTAGGCACCAGAGCTGAGAGTGGATTCGGTAGAAGTCCCTACAGGCCATGTGGTGGATTCCTTGAGGGAGGGAGGAGGGACAGATATCGTGTGTGTGTGTTGTGTGTGTGTGTGGTGGGGGCAGAACTCCTGTGCCAGGCATTGGCAGCATGCCCTACCCACTGATCCTGTTGGATGCCTTCCATTTCCCCTCTTCACTATCCTCCCTTCCCCCTCTCTCTGCTGCCTCTGGGGGGAGAGAGGCACTTATCTCAGGGGCCCTAAACAACCCTCCCATATCTGTGTGTTTATATTTATGTGTGTGTGTATGTGTGCATGTGTGTGTCCCCCCATTGTACAGGGTCATCCTCCCAACAAGGCAGTGCTTGCGATTCAGGGGGAGTGAGTGTGTGAATTAGAAAAACACCAGTCCTGATCAAAATGCTATCTATCACTGATTCAAAGAACCAAATATTTCGATATTGAATAACACCTAAACATGAGCAATTGCAAAACATCCCACTTGCACAAAAGACAGTCTCTTTGTCATGTACTCACACAGAGGTTGAGCAACATCCTTCATATTTGTAGTCAGGAAGTGGAGGTCCTTTATGAGTAGATAGCACTGAGAGGCAAACACTACTCTACCTACAGTACAAAACATCAGTGACTCTTGTATTCCTTTGAGAGCCGGAGACAGTGTCACAATACCTTAACACTACAGGCTCCCGAGACTAAGGCACTGCATCTCAGTGCTAGAGGCGTCACTACAGACCCTGGTTCGATTCCAGGCGGTATCACAACCGGCCGTGATTGGGAGTCCCATAGGGCGGCGCACAATTGGCCCAGCGTTGTCCGGGTTAGGGTTTGCCCGGGGTAGGCCGTCATTGTAAATAATGTTCTTAACTGACTTGCCTCGTTAAATAAAGGTTCAATAAAAAAACTGCACCAGTAGTACTCCACTTGGTCCAGCATGGACTTCCCTTCAGGAATGGCTGTATCCCACACCTTTTGTTTCCTTCAGCTTAAACGCTACACAATCGCACTGAGGGACGTTTTAAACGCCCCGTAAATACAGTACATCTAATGAAAATGTTTTAAATCTCTATGCCCATATAAACTATTTAGGATTATCCAATATCTTTACAAATGGAGCTGATTATCCCATTAAGCTGAACTCTCACTATAAATAGTGCTCTAATACCGATGTAGATTTCTGGGGGCCGGAGTGGGTAGGAGGATAAGTGTTACTGGGCGATGTTTTTTATTTGATTGCCTTCCTTCCCCTCTCTCTCTTCCGCCTGTGGTCCTTCTGTATACTCTGAATGCTCAACACTAATACCATTCTCCAAATGTCATGAAACGAGGCATAAAAAAAAACGTCTGGGTTTGTGATTTCATTTTTCACCTCCAGAGAAAGTCTGGGTTTTTTCTTTCTTTTTCTCCCACTCTCTCCATCTCTCTCTTCCTTCTTCATTCTATTCCATGTATTCATATTCAACAGTCAATCATTTTTTTGAAAAAGAGAGAGAGAGGGAGAGAAATCTGGAGATTGCAGATGGAAGTGGTATTTTTTTCTTCATGTTCTTATCCTTCCGCATTTGAACCGGCGATGTAGTAAAGCGCTAGGAGCACCGCTTTACATAGCAGCCTCACTCTCATCAAAAGCCGCCAATCGGGCCTAAATCAGCATGCAAAATGCCACTCAACCCTGTAGCCTTTATTAAAGTTTGCAGGGACTCAATTTGAGATAGCGATCGTTCCTATTAAAAAGCCAAATGTAAGATAGTTTTTTTTATATAAATCTCAGGCTGGAATGGAATTGTTAATCAGCATAGTCTGATGTGATTTCTCTGTCACAAATCCTGCCCAGGGCTCAGCAGCACACCAGCTTTACCGTAACTTCGGGCTTAGCAGTCGCCACGGAAACCATGCAGGGGAGGAAGGGAGAAGGGGAGAAGGGGAGGGTGGGATGGATAGAGGGGTGGGGGGAAGGCTAAGCTCTCCTCCCCAGCAAGGCTCCTCCTGCCTCCATCCCTCCCCACTTTCACCCCCTCCATGATGAAAAGCTAGCTGATATCAGGGGCTTGATTGGATTTCAGTTTTATTGGGCAGTGTGTTGTTTTGGTGGTCTGACCTGTAGCTGTTGTACATTTTCTGGAAAGGCTCAAGCACAATGTCACATGTCCCAACAGGACTTTCCTTAAGCCCTCCTCACTAGACTAGTTTCGGCATTGATAGATTCTGTTTGCTTGTATGTATGAGTGTATTTTGTGTATTTCGTGTGCAAGTGTTTTTGTTTACAAGTCTACCTACTTTTGTATGTGTGGTGTGAATGAGTGTTGACATGTATTTATGTGTGTGAAATTGCAGCAGACCCCTGGTTTGACCGTGGTGTTGGTGTTTAGGGATGAGTGTGTTTGTCATCCCTCCCTCTCCAACCCCCTGCTCTTGGCCTGCGTCCTACCTGGCGAGGATTCCTGTTTATGGGCTGAGCCGTGGACCCCTGCCCCTTGGACCCCTGGTTCCCTTGATCTCAGCGCTGTACGGGCCCGGCTGAGAGAGCAGCTCCAGCTTAAACTCCCAAAGCCTGTATGCTCTATGTCCACAGCTACACACACACACATACACGCACGCACACACACACACACACACACATATAGCTATTGCATTGCATTGGGACGAGCCAGCAAGTGTGTGTGTGTGTGTGTGTGTGTATTTAAGTCTAGGCCACATTTATTGTAATGTATTTACAATATGGGGTGTGTACTGTGCCCTCATATGGTCTGTGTTCGAGTTGAAGCACACCCAGCAGCAGGTCATCCTACAAAGGTAATAACGTCAACCAAAAGCTCAGCCGTATCACAGTAGTGAACTGTATGCAGATCGGGCTGGGTAGGAGACCATGATGCTTCAGTGCAGCACAGTTGAACTCAGACCAATACAGCACTCAGCTGTGTTTGTTAAAACTCTGTATCCAACTGCATCATTGGAAATGAAACGCACAGAGATGGCAGGTCCCATGAAATCATGACGGAAATATGTGTGAGACCAAGAGAGGGTGAGCGAAATCGAGGGAGAGAGGGGATAGTGACTGTATTTCTGTGTATATGTGTGCATCTCTATAGTGTGTCTGTGTATGAATTTGTGGACACACCATTTGTGGACATTCCACATTAGTGAGGTGACTGCCAAGCCAATCATCTCAGCCTAACGGTAATTGAATGTGATTTTAATGGAGAGAGGCATGTGTGCACTGAAACATGAGTCTACAGCGGGTTAGCTCATGCCAGCAGTGGTCTGACTCCAGCAGTTACCTCTACTTCAGTAGCATCAGGGTGAATTTAAGTCTTCGTAGTAAAGTGATACCACTTGCCTAATGTTATCCATATACGTCATACCAGTCTGAATAACTTTAACACAGGGTTGATAATTAGATAGTTGTACTGATTTATACAATGGAATAACTGAGAGATTCCATGCTGTGGAATATGACCATTGTTTGTGAGATGATTGCATAAAGATTTTAAGTATAGAATTTGGTCATAAAGATATAGTATGTGTCCAGCATAGAAAACGGCAGGGTAAAAATGAAGTGTTTGTGTGGTTCTAGTCCAGACAGTACAGTACATCTACCTGACTGGGTTGTTCTAGTCTAGACAGTACATCTACCTGACTGGGTTGTTCTAGTCTAGACAGTACAGTACATCTACCTGGCTGGGTTGTTCTAGTCTATACAGTACAGTACATCTACCTGACTGGGTTGTTCTGGTCTATACAGTACAGTACATCTACCTGACTGGGTTGTTCTAGTCTATACAGTACAGTACATCTACCTGACTGGGTTGTTCTAGTCTATACAGTACAGTACATCTACCTGACTGGGTTGTTCTAGTCTATACAGTACAGTACATCTACCTGACTGGGTTGTTCTGGTCTATACAGTACAGTACATCTACCTGACTGGGTTGTTCTAGTCTATACAGTACAGTACATCTACCTGACTGGATTGTTCTAGTCCAGACAGTACAGTCCATCTACCTGACTGGGTTGTTCTAGTCTAGACAGTACAGTACATCCACCTGACTGGGTTGTTCTAGTCTATACAGTACAGTACTGGGTTGTTCTAGTCTATACAGTACATCTACCTGACTGGGTTGTTCTAGTCTATACAGTACAGTACATCTACCTGGCTGGGTTGTTCTAGTCTAGACAGTACATCTACCTGACTGGGTTGTTCTAGTCTATACAGTACAGTACATCTACCTGACTGGGTTGTTCTAGTCTAGACAGTACAGTACATCTACCTGACTGGGTTGTTCTAGTCTAGACAGTACAGTACATCTACCTGACTGGGTTGTTCTAGTCTATACAGTACAGTACATCTACCTGACTGGGTTGTTCTGGTCTATACAGTACAGTACATCTACCTGACTGGGTTGTTCTAGTCTAGACAGTACAGTACATCTACCTGACTGGGTAGTTCTAGTCTAGACAGTACAGTACATCTACCTGACTGGGTTGTTCTAGTCTATACAGTACAGTACATCTACCTGACTGGGTTGTTCTAGTCTATACAGTACAGTACATCTACCTGACTGGGTTGATCTAGTCTAGACAGTACAGTACATATACCTGACTGGGTTGTTCTAGTCTAGACAGTACAGTACATCTACCTGACAGGTTTGTTCTAGTCTAGACAGTACAGTACATCTACCTGACTGGGTTGTTCTAGTCTAGACAGTACATCTACCTGACTGGGTTGTTCTAGTCTAGACAGTACAGTACATCTACCTGACTGGGTTGTTCTAGTCTTTACAGTACAGTACATCTACCTGACTGGGTTGTTCTAGTCTAGACAGTACATCTACCTGACTGGGTTGTTCTAGTATAGACAGCACAGTACATCTACCTGACTGGGTTGTTCTAGTCTAGACAGTACATCTACCTGACTGGGTTGTTCTAGTCTATACAGTACAGTACATCTACCTGACTGGGTTGTTCTAGTCTATACAGTACAGTACATCTACCTGACTGGGTTGTTCTAGTCTATACAGTACAGTACATCTACCTGACTGGGTTGTTCTAGTCTAGACAGTACAGTACATCTACCTGACTGGGTTGTTCTAGTCTATACAGTACAGTACATCTACCTGACTGGATTGTTCTAGTCCAGACAGTACAGTCCATCTACCTGACTGGGTTGTTCTAGTCTAGACAGTACAGTACATCCACCTGACTGGGTTGTTCTAGTCTATACAGTACAGTACTGGGTTGTTCTAGTCTATACAGTACATCTACCTGACTGGGTTGTTCTAGTCTATACAGTACAGTACATCTACCTGGCTGGGTTGTTCTAGTCTAGACAGTACATCTACCTGACTGGGTTGTTCTAGTCTATACAGTACAGTACATCTACCTGACTGGGTTGGTCTAGTCTAGACAGTACAGTACATCTACCTGACTGGGTTGTTCTAGTCTAGACAGTACAGTACATCTACCTGACTGGGTTGTTCTAGTCTATACAGTACAGTACATCTACCTGACTGGGTTGTTCTGGTCTATACAGTACAGTACATCTACCTGACTGGGTTGTTCTAGTCTAGACAGTACAGTACATCTACCTGACTGGGTAGTTCTAGTCTAGACAGTACAGTACATCTACCTGACTGGGTTGTTCTAGTCTATACAGTACAGTACATCTACCTGACTGGGTTGTTCTAGTCTATACAGTACAGTACATCTACCTGACTGGGTTGATCTAGTCTATACAGTACAGTACATATACCTGACTGGGTTGTTCTAGTCTAGACAGTACAGTACATCTACCTGACAGGTTTGTTCTAGTCTAGACAGTACAGTACATCTACCTGACTGGGTTGTTCTAGTCTAGACAGTACATCTACCTGACTGGGTTGTTCTAGTCTAGACAGTACAGTACATCTACCTGACTGGGTTGTTCTAGTCTATACAGTACAGTACATCTACCTGACTGGGTTGTTCTAGTCTAGACAGTACATCTACCTGACTGGGTTGTTCTAGTATAGACAGCACAGTACATCTACCTGACTGGGTTGTTCTAGTCTAGACAGTACATCTACCTGACTGGGTAGTTCTAGTCTAGACAGTACAGTACATCTACCTGACTGGGTTGTTCTAGTCTATACAGTACAGTACATCTACCTGGCTGGGTTGTTCTAGTCTAGACAGTACAGTACATCTACCTGACTGGGTTGTTCTAGTCTAGACAGTACAGTACATCTACCTGACAGGGTTGTTCTAGTCTATACAGTACAGTACATCTACCTGACTGGGTTGTTCTAGTCTAGACAGTACAGTACATCCACCTGACTGGGTTGTTCTAGTCTATACAGTACAGTACTGGGTTGTTCTAGTCTATACAGTACAGTACATCTACCTGACTGGGTAGTTCTAGTCTATACTGTACAGTACATCTACCTGACTGGGTAGTTCTAGTCTAGACAGTACAGTACATCTACCTGACTGGGTTGTTCTAGTCTAGACAGTACAGTACATCTACCTGACTGGGTTGTTCTAGTCTATACAGTACAGTACATCTACCTGACTGGGTTGTTCTGGTCTATACAGTACAGTACATCTACCTGACTGGGTTGTTCTAGTCTAGACAGTACAGTACATCTACCTGACTGGGTAGTTCTAGTCTATACAGTACATCTACCTGACTGGGTTGTTCTAGTCTAGACAGTACATTACATCACCTGACTGGGTTGTTCTGTTCTATACAGTACAGTACATCTACCTGACTGGGTTGTTCTAGTCTAGACAGTACAGTACATCTACCTGACTGGGTTGTTCTAGTCTAGACAGTACAGTACATCTACCTGACTGGGTTGTTCTAGTCTAGACAGTACAGTACATCTACCTGACTGGGTAGTTGTAGTCTATACAGTACAGTACATCTACCTGACTGGGTTGTTCTAGTCTATACAGTACAGTACATCTACCTGACTGGGTTGTTCTAGTCTATACAGTACAGTACATCTACCTGACTGGGTTGATCTAGTCTATACAGTACAGTACATATACCTGACTGGGTTGTTCTAGTCTAGACAGTACAGTACATCTACCTGACAGGTTTGTTCTAGTCTAGACAGTACAGTACATCTACCTGACTGGGTTGTTCTAGTCTAGACAGTACATCTACCTGACTGGGTTGTTCTAGTCTAGACAGTACAGTACATCTACCTGACTGGGTTGTTCTAGTCTTTACAGTACAGTACATCTACCTGACTGGGTTGTTCTAGTCTAGACAGTACATCTACCTGACTGGGTTGTTCTAGTATAGACAGCACAGTACATCTACCTGACTGGGTTGTTCTAGTCTAGACAGTACATCTACCTGACTGGGTAGTTCTAGTCTAGACAGTACAGTACATCTACCTGACTGGGTTGTTCTAGTCTATACAGTACAGTACATCTACCTGGCTGGGTTGTTCTAGTCTAGACAGTACAGTACATCTACCTGACTGGGTTGTTCTAGTCTAGACAGTACAGTACATCTACCTGACAGGGTTGTTCTAGTCTATACAGTACAGTACATCTACCTGACTGGGTTGTTCTAGTCTAGACAGTACAGTACATCCACCTGACTGGGTTGTTCTAGTCTATACAGTACAGTACTGGGTTGTTCTAGTCTATACAGTACAGTACATCTACCTGACTGGGTAGTTCTAGTCTATACTGTACAGTACATCTACCTGACTGGGTAGTTCTAGTCTAGACAGTACAGTACATCTACCTGACTGGGTTGTTCTAGTCTAGACAGTACATCTACCTGACTGGGTTGTTCTAGTCTAGACAGTACAGTACATCTACCTGACTGGGTTGTTCTAGTCTAGACAGTACATCTACCTGACTGGGTAGTTCTAGTCTATACAGTACAGTACATCTACCTGACTGTGTTGTTCTAGTCTATACTGTACAGTACATCTACCTGACTGGGTTGTTCTAGTCTAGACAGTACAGTACATCTACCTGACTGGGTTGTTCTAGTCTATACAGTACAGTACATCTACCTGACTGGGTTGTTCTAGTCTATACAGTACAGTACATCTACCTGACTGGGTTGTTCTAGTCTATACAGTACAGTACATCTACCTGACTGGGTTGTTCTAGTCTATACAGTACAGTACATCTACCTGACTGGGTTGTTCTAGTCTATACAGTACATCTACCTGACTGGGTTGTTCTAGTCTATACAGTACAGTACATCTACCTGGCTGGGTTGTTCTAGTCTAGACAGTACATCTACCTGACTGGGTTGTTCTAGTCTATACAGTACAGTACATCTACCTGACTGGGTTGTTCTAGTATAGACAGTACATCTACCTGACTGGGTAGTTCTAGTCTAGACAGTACAGTACATCTACCTGACTGGGTTGTTCTAGTCTAGACAGTAGAGTACATCTACCTGACTGGGTTGTTCTAGTCTATACAGTACAGTACATCTACCTGACTGGGTTGTTCTAGTCTAGACAGTACAGTACATCTACCTGACTGGGTTGTTCTAGTCTATACAGTACAGTACATCTACCTGACTGGGTAGTTCTAGTCTATACAGTACAGTACATCTAACTGACTGGGTTGTTCTAGTCTAGACAGTACATCTACCTGACTGGGTTGTTCTAGTCTAGACAGTACAGTACATCTACCTGACTGGGTTGTTCTAGTCTAGACAGTACATCTACCTGACTGGGTTGTTCTAGTCTATACAGAACAGTACATCTACCTGACTGGGTTGTTCTAGTCTAGACAGTACAGTACATCTACCTGGCTGGGTTGTTCTAGTCTATACAGTACAGTACATCTAACTGACTGGGTTGTTCTGGTCTATACAGTACAGTACATCTACCTGACTGGGTTGTTCTAGTCTATACAGTACAGTACATCTACCTGACTGGGTTGTTCTAGTCTATACAGTACAGTACATCTACCTGACTGGGTTGTTCTAGTCTATACAGTACAGTACATCTACCTGACTGGGTTGTTCTGGTCTATACAGTACAGTACATCTACCTGACTGGGTTGTTCTAGTCTATACAGTACAGTACATCTACCTGACTGGGTTGTTCTAGTCCAGACAGTACAGTCCATCTACCTGACTGGGTTGTTCTAGTCTAGACAGTACAGTACATCCACCTGACTGGGTTGTTCTAGTCTATACAGTACAGTACTGGGTTGTTCTAGTCTATACAGTACATCTACCTGACTGGGTTGTTCTAGTCTATACAGTACAGTACATCTACCTGGCTGGGTTGTTCTAGTCTAGACAGTACATCTACCTGACTGGGTTGTTCTAGTATAGACAGCACAGTACATCTACCTGACTGGGTTGTTCTAGTCTAGACAGTACATCTACCTGACTGGGTTGTTCTAGTCTATACAGTACAGTACATCTACCTGACTGGGTTGTTCTAGTCTATACAGTACAGTACATCTACCTGACTGGGTTGTTCTAGTCTATACAGTACAGTACATCTACCTGACTGGATTGTTCTAGTCCAGACAGTACAGTCCATCTACCTGACTGGGTTGTTCTAGTCTAGACAGTACAGTACATCCACCTGACTGGGTTGTTCTAGTCTATACAGTACAGTACTGGGTTGTTCTAGTCTATACAGTACATCTACCTGACTGGGTTGTTCTAGTCTATACAGTACAGTACATCTACCTGGCTGGGTTGTTCTAGTCTAGACAGTACATCTACCTGACTGGGTTGTTCTAGTCTATACAGTACAGTACATCTACCTGACTGGGTTGGTCTAGTCTAGACAGTACAGTACATCTACCTGACTGGGTTGTTCTAGTCTAGACAGTACAGTACATCTACCTGACTGGGTTGTTCTAGTCTATACAGTACAGTACATCTACCTGACTGGGTTGTTCTGGTCTATACAGTACAGTACATCTACCTGACTGGGTTGTTCTAGTCTAGACAGTACAGTACATCTACCTGACTGGGTAGTTCTAGTCTAGACAGTACAGTACATCTACCTGACTGGGTTGTTCTAGTCTATACAGTACAGTACATCTACCTGACTGGGTTGTTCTAGTCTATACAGTACAGTACATCTACCTGACTGGGTTGATCTAGTCTATACAGTACAGTACATATACCTGACTGGGTTGTTCTAGTCTAGACAGTACAGTACATCTACCTGACAGGTTTGTTCTAGTCTAGACAGTACAGTACATCTACCTGACTGGGTTGTTCTAGTCTAGACAGTACATCTACCTGACTGGGTTGTTCTAGTCTAGACAGTACAGTACATCTACCTGACTGGGTTGTTCTAGTCTTTACAGTACAGTACATCTACCTGACTGGGTTGTTCTAGTCTAGACAGTACATCTACCTGACTGGGTTGTTCTAGTATAGACAGCACAGTACATCTACCTGACTGGGTTGTTCTAGTCTAGACAGTACATCTACCTGACTGGGTAGTTCTAGTCTAGACAGTACAGTACATCTACCTGACTGGGTTGTTCTAGTCTATACAGTACAGTACATCTACCTGGCTGGGTTGTTCTAGTCTAGACAGTACAGTACATCTACCTGACTGGGTTGTTCTAGTCTAGACAGTACAGTACATCTACCTGACAGGGTTGTTCTAGTCTATACAGTACAGTACATCTACCTGACTGGGTTGTTCTAGTCTAGACAGTACAGTACATCCACCTGACTGGGTTGTTCTAGTCTATACAGTACAGTACTGGGTTGTTCTAGTCTATACAGTACAGTACATCTACCTGACTGGGTAGTTCTAGTCTATACTGTACAG
This sequence comes from Salmo trutta, assembly GCF_901001165.1. Lineage (NCBI taxonomy): Eukaryota > Metazoa > Chordata > Actinopteri > Salmoniformes > Salmonidae > Salmo > Salmo trutta. The sequence continues at coordinate 38,265,149 of NC_042964.1, forward strand.
TACATCTACCTGACTGGGTAGTTCTAGTCTAGACAGTACAGTACATCTACCTGACTGGGTTGTTCTAGTCTAGACAGTACAGTACATCTACCTGACTGGGTTGTTCTAGTCTATACAGTACAGTACATCTACCTGACTGGGTTGTTCTGGTCTATACAGTACAGTACATCTACCTGACTGGGTTGTTCTAGTCTAGACAGTACAGTACATCTACCTGACTGGGTAGTTCTAGTCTATACAGTACATCTACCTGACTGGGTTGTTCTAGTCTAGACAGTACATTACATCACCTGACTGGGTTGTTCTGGTCTATACAGTACAGTACATCTACCTGACTGGGTTGTTCTAGTCTAGACAGTACAGTACATCTACCTGACTGGGTTGTTCTAGTCTAGACAGTACAGTACATCTACCTGACTGGGTTGTTCTAGTCTAGACAGTACAGTACATCTACCTGACTGGGTAGTTGTAGTCTATACAGTACAGTACATCTACCTGACTGGGTTGTTCTAGTCTATACAGTACAGTACATCTACCTGACTGGGTTGTTCTAGTCTATACAGTACAGTACATCTACCTGACTGGGTTGATCTAGTCTATACAGTACAGTACATATACCTGACTGGGTTGTTCTAGTCTAGACAGTACAGTACATCTACCTGACAGGTTTGTTCTAGTCTAGACAGTACAGTACATCTACCTGACTGGGTTGTTCTAGTCTAGACAGTACATCTACCTGACTGGGTTGTTCTAGTCTAGACAGTACAGTACATCTACCTGACTGGGTTGTTCTAGTCTATACAGTACAGTACATCTACCTGACTGGGTTGTTCTAGTCTAGACAGTACATCTACCTGACTGGGTTGTTCTAGTATAGACAGCACAGTACATCTACCTGACTGGGTTGTTCTAGTCTAGACAGTACATCTACCTGACTGGGTAGTTCAAGTCTAGACAGTACAGTACATCTACCTGACTGGGTTGTTCTAGTCTATACAGTACAGTACATCTACCTGGCTGGGTTGTTCTAGTCTAGACAGTACAGTACATCTACCTGACTGGGTTGTTCTAGTCTAGACAGTACAGTACATCTACCTGACAGGGTTGTTCTAGTCTATACAGTACAGTACATCTACCTGACTGGGTTGTTCTAGTCTAGACAGTACAGTACATCCACCTGACTGGGTTGTTCTAGTCTATACAGTACAGTACTGGGTTGTTCTAGTCTATACAGTACAGTACATCTACCTGACTGGGTAGTTCTAGTCTATACTGTACAGTACATCTACCTGACTGGGTAGTTCTAGTCTAGACAGTACAGTACATCTACCTGACTGGGTTGTTCTAGTCTAGACAGTACATCTACCTGACTGGGTTGTTCTAGTCTAGACAGTACAGTACATCTACCTGACTGGGTTGTTCTAGTCTAGACAGTACATCTACCTGACTGGGTTGTTCTAGTCTAGACAGTACAGTACATCTACCTGACTGGGTTGTTCTAGTCTAGACAGTACATCTACCTGACTGGGTAGTTCTAGTCTATACAGTACAGTACATCTACCTGACTGGGTTGTTCTAGTCTATACTGTACAGTACATCTACCTGACTGGGTTGTTCTAGTCTAGACAGTACAGTACATCTACCTGACTGGGTTGTTCTAGTCTATACAGTACAGTACATCTACCTGACTGGGTTGTTCTAGTCTATACAGTACAGTACATCTACCTGACTGGGTTGTTCTAGTCTATACAGTACAGTACATCTACCTGACTGGGTTGTTCTAGTCTATACAGTACAGTACATCTACCTGACTGGGTTGTTCTAGTCTATACAGTACATCTACCTGACTGGGTTGTTCTAGTCTATACAGTACAGTACATCTACCTGGCTGGGTTGTTCTAGTCTATACAGTACATCTACCTGACTGGGTTGTTCTAGTCTATACAGTACAGTACATCTACCTGACTGGGTTGTTCTAGTATAGACAGTACATCTACCTGACTGGGTAGTTCTAGTCTAGACAGTACAGTACATCTACCTGACTGGGTTGTTCTAGTCTAGACAGTAGAGTACATCTACCTGACTGGGTTGTTCTAGTCTATACAGTACAGTACATCTACCTGACTGGGTTGTTCTAGTCTAGACAGTACAGTACATCTACCTGACTGGGTTGTTCTAGTCTATACAGTACAGTACATCTACCTGACTGGGTAGTTCTAGTCTATACAGTACAGTACATCTAACTGACTGGGTTGTTCTAGTCTAGACAGTACATCTACCTGACTGGGTTGTTCTAGTCTAGACAGTACAGTACATCTACCTGACTGGGTTGTTCTAGTCTAGACAGTACATCTACCTGACTGGGTTGTTCTAGTCTATACAGAACAGTACATCTACCTGACTGGGTTGTTCTAGTCTAGACAGTACAGTACATCTACCTGGCTGGGTTGTTCTAGTCTATACAGTACAGTACATCTAACTGACTGGGTTGTTCTGGTCTATACAGTACAGTACATCTACCTGACTGGGTTGTTCTAGTCTATACAGTACAGTACATCTACCTGACTGGGTTGTTCTAGTCTATACAGTACAGTACATCTACCTGACTGGGTTGTTCTAGTCTATACAGTACAGTACATCTACCTGACTGGGTTGTTCTGGTCTATACAGTACAGTACATCTACCTGACTGGGTTGTTCTAGTCTATACAGTACAGTACATCTACCTGACTGGGTTGTTCTAGTCCAGACAGTACAGTCCATCTACCTGACTGGGTTGTTCTAGTCTAGACAGTACAGTACATCCACCTGACTGGGTTGTTCTAGTCTATACAGTACAGTACTGGGTTGTTCTAGTCTATACAGTACATCTACCTGACTGGGTTGTTCTAGTCTATACAGTACAGTACATCTACCTGGCTGGGTTGTTCTAGTCTAGACAGTACATCTACCTGACTGGGTTGTTCTAGTCTATACAGTACAGTACATCTACCTGACTGGGTTGGTCTAGTCTAGACAGTACAGTACATCTACCTGACTGGGTTGTTCTAGTCTAGACAGTACAGTACATCTACCTGACTGGGTTGTTCTAGTCTATACAGTACAGTACATCTACCTGACTGGGTTGTTCTAGTCTAGACAGTACAGTACATCTACCTGACTGGGTAGTTCTAGTCTAGACAGTACAGTACATCTACCTGACTGGGTTGTTCTAGTCTATACAGTACAGTACATTTACCTGACTGGGTTGTTCTAGTCTATACAGTACAGTACATCTACCTGACTGGGTTGTTCTAGTCTATACAGTACAGTACATCTACCTGACTGGGTTGTTCTAGTCTAGACAGTACAGTACATCTACCTGACAGGTTTGTTCTAGTCTAGACAGTACAGTACATCTACCTGACTGGGTTGTTCTAGTCTAGACAGTACATCTACCTGACTGGGTTGTTCTAGTCTAGACAGTACAGTACATCTACCTGACTGGGTTGTTCTAGTCTTTACAGTACAGTACATCTACCTGACTGGGTTGTTCTAGTCTAGACAGTACATCTACCTGACTGGGTTGTTCTAGTATAGACAGCACAGTACATCTACCTGACTGGGTTGTTCTAGTCTAGACAGTACATCTACCTGACTGGGTAGTTCTAGTCTAGACAGTACAGTACATCTACCTGACTGGGTTGTTCTAGTCTATACAGTACAGTACATCTACCTGGCTGGGTTGTTCTAGTCTAGACAGTACAGTACATCTACCTGACTGGGTTGTTCTAGTCTAGACAGTACAGTACATCTACCTGACAGGGTTGTTCTAGTCTATACAGTACAGTACATCTACCTGACTGGGTTGTTCTAGTCTAGACAGTACAGTACATCCACCTGACTGGGTTGTTCTAGTCTATACAGTACAGTACTGGGTTGTTCTAGTCTATACAGTACAGTACATCTACCTGACTGGGTAGTTCTAGTCTATACTGTACAGTACATCTACCTGACTGGGTAGTTGTAGTCTAGACAGTACAGTACATCTACCTGACTGGGTTGTTCTAGTCTAGACAGTACATCTACCTGACTGGGTTGTTCTAGTCTAGACAGTACAGTACATCTACCTGACTGGGTTGTTCTAGTCTAGACAGTACATCTACCTGACTGGGTAGTTCTAGTCTATACAGTACAGTACATCTACCTGACTGGGTTGTTCTAGTCTATACTGTACAGTACATCTACCTGACTGGGTTGTTCTAGTCTAGACAGTACAGTACATCTACCTGACTGGGTTGTTCTAGTCTATACAGTACAGTACATCTACCTGACTGGGTTGTTCTAGTCTATACAGTACAGTACATCTACCTGACTGGGTTGTTCTAGTCTATACAGTACAGTACATCTACCTGACTGGGTTGTTCTAGTCTATACAGTACAGTACATCTACCTGACTGGGTTGTTCTAGTCTATACAGTACATCTACCTGACTGGGTTGTTCTAGTCTATACAGTACAGTACATCTACCTGGCTGGGTTGTTCTAGTCTAGACAGTACATCTACCTGACTGGGTTGTTCTAGTCTATACAGTACAGTACATCTACCTGACTGGGTTGTTCTAGTATAGACAGTACATCTACCTGACTGGGTAGTTCTAGTCTAGACAGTAGAGTACATCTACCTGACTGGGTTGTTCTAGTCTATACAGTACAGTACATCTACCTGACTGGGTTGTTCTAGTCTAGACAGTAGAGTACATCTACCTGACTGGGTTGTTCTAGTCTATACAGTACAGTACATCTACCTGACTGGGTTGTTCTAGTCTAGACAGTACAGTACATCTACCTGACTGGGTTGTTCTAGTCTATACAGTACAGTACATCTACCTGACTGGGTAGTTCTAGTCTATACAGTACAGTACATCTAACTGACTGGGTTGTTCTAGTCTAGACAATACATCTACCTGACTGGGTTGTTCTAGTCTAGACAGTACAGTACATCTACCTGACTGGGTTGTTCTAGTCTAGACAGTACATCTACCTGACTGGGTTGTTCTAGTCTATACAGAACAGTACATCTACCTGACTGGGTTGTTCTAGTCTAGACAGTACAGTACATCTACCTGGCTGGGTTGTTCTAGTCTATACAGTACAGTACATCTAACTGACTGGGTTCTTCTGGTCTATACAGTACAGTACATCTACCTGACTGGGTTGTTCTAGTCTATACAGTACAGTACATCTACCTGACTGGGTTGTTCTAGTCTATACAGTACAGTACATCTACCTGACTGGGTTGTTCTAGTCTATACAGTACAGTACATCTACCTGACTGGGTTGTTCTGGTCTATACAGTACAGTACATCTACCTGACTGGGTTGTTCTAGTCTATACAGTACAGTACATCTACCTGACTGGGTTGTTCTAGTCCAGACAGTACAGTCCATCTACCTGACTGGGTTGTTCTAGTCTAGACAGTACAGTACATCCACCTGACTGGGTTGTTCTAGTCTATACAGTACAGTACTGGGTTGTTCTAGTCTATACAGTACATCTACCTGACTGGGTTGTTCTAGTCTATACAGTACAGTACATCTACCTGGCTGGGTTGTTCTAGTCTAGACAGTACATCTACCTGACTGGGTTGTTCTAGTCTATACAGTACAGTACATCTACCTGACTGGGTTGGTCTAGTCTAGACAGTACAGTACATCTACCTGACTGGGTTGTTCTAGTCTAGACAGTACAGTACATCTACCTGACTGGGTTGTTCTAGTCTATACAGTACAGTACATCTACCTGACTGGGTTGTTCTGGTCTATACAGTACAGTACATCTACCTGACTGGGTTGTTCTAGTCTAGACAGTACAGTACATCTACCTGACTGGGTAGTTCTAGTCTAGACAGTACAGTACATCTACCTGACTGGGTTGTTCTAGTCTATACAGTACAGTACATCTACCTGACTGGGTTGTTCTAGTCTATACAGTACAGTACATCTACCTGACTGGGTTGTTCTAGTCTATACAGTACAGTACATCTACCTGACTGGGTTGTTCTAGTCTAGACAGTACAGTACATCTACCTGACAGGTTTGTTCTAGTCTAGACAGTACAGTACATCTACCTGACTGGGTTGTTCTAGTCTAGACAGTACATCTACCTGACTGGGTTGTTCTAGTCTAGACAGTACAGTACATCTACCTGACTGGGTTGTTCTAGTCTAGACAGTACAGTACATCTACCTGGCTGGGTTGTTCTAGTCTATACAGTACAGTACATCTAACTGACTGGGTTCTTCTGGTCTATACAGTACAGTACATCTACCTGACTGGGTTGTTCTAGTCTATACAGTACAGTACATCTACCTGACTGGGTTGTTCTAGTCTATACAGTACAGTACATCTACCTGACTGGGTTGTTCTAGTCTATACAGTACAGTACATCTACCTGACTGGGTTGTTCTGGTCTATACAGTACAGTACATCTACCTGACTGGGTTGTTCTAGTCTATACAGTACAGTACATCTACCTGACTGGGTTGTTCTAGTCCAGACAGTACAGTCCATCTACCTGACTGGGTTGTTCTAGTCTAGACAGTACAGTACATCCACCTGACTGGGTTGTTCTAGTCTATACAGTACAGTACTGGGTTGTTCTAGTCTATACAGTACATCTACCTGACTGGGTTGTTCTAGTCTATACAGTACAGTACATCTACCTGGCTGGGTTGTTCTAGTCTAGACAGTACATCTACCTGACTGGGTTGTTCTAGTCTATACAGTACAGTACATCTACCTGACTGGGTTGGTCTAGTCTAGACAGTACAGTACATCTACCTGACTGGGTTGTTCTAGTCTAGACAGTACAGTACATCTACCTGACTGGGTTGTTCTAGTCTATACAGTACAGTACATCTACCTGACTGGGTTGTTCTGGTCTATACAGTACAGTACATCTACCTGACTGGGTTGTTCTAGTCTAGACAGTACAGTACATCTACCTGACTGGGTAGTTCTAGTCTAGACAGTACAGTACATCTACCTGACTGGGTTGTTCTAGTCTATACAGTACAGTACATCTACCTGACTGGGTTGTTCTAGTCTATACAGTACAGTACATCTACCTGACTGGGTTGTTCTAGTCTATACAGTACAGTACATCTACCTGACTGGGTTGTTCTAGTCTAGACAGTACAGTACATCTACCTGACAGGTTTGTTCTAGTCTAGACAGTACAGTACATCTACCTGACTGGGTTGTTCTAGTCTAGACAGTACATCTACCTGACTGGGTTGTTCTAGTCTAGACAGTACAGTACATCTACCTGACTGGGTTGTTCTAGTCTTTACAGTACAGTACATCTACCTGACTGGGTTGTTCTAGTCTAGACAGTACATCTACCTGACTGGGTTGTTCTAGTATAGACAGCACAGTACATCTACCTGACTGGGTTGTTCTAGTCTAGACAGTACATCTACCTGACTGGGTAGTTCTAGTCTAGACAGTACAGTACATCTACCTGACTGGGTTGTTCTAGTCTATACAGTACAGTACATCTACCTGGCTGGGTTGTTCTAGTCTAGACAGTACAGTACATCTACCTGACTGGGTTGTTCTAGTCTAGACAGTACAGTACATCTACCTGACAGGGTTGTTCTAGTCTATACAGTACAGTACATCTACCTGACTGGGTTGTTCTAGTCTAGACAGTACAGTACATCCACCTGACTGGGTTGTTCTAGTCTATACAGTACAGTACTGGGTTGTTCTAGTCTATACAGTACAGTACATCTACCTGACTGGGTAGTTCTAGTCTATACTGTACAGTACATCTACCTGACTGGGTAGTTCTAGTCTAGACAGTACAGTACATCTACCTGACTGGGTTGTTCTAGTCTAGACAGTACATCTACCTGACTGGGTTGTTCTAGTCTAGACAGTACAGTACATCTACCTGACTGGGTTGTTCTAGTCTAGACAGTACATCTACCTGACTGGGTAGTTCTAGTCTATGCAGTACAGTACATCTACCTGACTGGGTTGTTCTAGTCTATACTGTACAGTACATCTACCTGACTGGGTTGTTCTAGTCTAGACAGTACAGTACATCTACCTGACTGGGTTGTTCTAGTCTATACAGTACAGTACATCTACCTGACTGGGTTGTTCTAGTCTATACAGTACAGTACATCTACCTGACTGGGTTGTTCTAGTCTATACAGTACAGTACATCTACCTGACTGGGTTGTTCTAGTCTATACAGTACAGTACATCTACCTGACTGGGTTGTTCTAGTCTATACAGTACAGTACATCTACCCGACTGGGTTGTTCTAGTCTATACAGTACATCTACCTGACTGGGTTGTTCTAGTCTATACAGTACAGTACATCTACCTGGCTGGGTTGTTCTAGTCTAGACAGTACATCTACCTGACTGGGTTGTTCTAGTCTATACAGTACAGTACATCTACCTGACTGGGTTGTTCTAGTGTAGACAGTACATCTACCTGACTGGGTAGTTCTAGTCTAGACAGTAGAGTACATCTACCTGACTGGGTTGTTCTAGTCTATACAGTACAGTACATCTACCTGACTGGGTTGTTCTAGTCTAGACAGTACAGTACATCTACCTGACTGGGTTGTTCTAGTCTATACAGTACAGTACATCTACCTGACTGGGTTGTTCTAGTCTATACAGTACAGTACATCTACCTGGCTGGGTTGTTCTAGTCTAGACAGTACATCTACCTGTCTGGGTTGTTCTTGTCTATACAGTACAGTACATCTACCTGACTGGGTTGTTCTAGTCTATACAGTACAGTACATCTACCTGTCTGGGTTGTTCTGGTCTAGACAGTACAGTACATCTACCTGACTGGGTTGTTCTAGTCTATACAGTACAGTACATCTACCTGATTGGGTTGTTCTAGTCTATACAGTACAGTACATCTACCTGACTGGGTAGTTCTAGTCTAGACAGTACAGTACATCTACCTGACTGGGTTGTTCTAGTCTATACAGTACAGTACATCTACCTGACTGGGTTGTTCTAGTCTATACAGTACAGTACATCTACCTGACTGGGTTGTTCTAGTCTATACAGTACAGTACATCTACCTGACTGGGTTGTTCTGGTCTAGACAGGACAGTACATCTACCTGACTGGGTTGTTCTGGTCTAGACAGTACAGTACATCTACCTGACTGGGTTGTTCTGGTCTAGACAGTACAGTACATCTACCTGACTGGGTTGTTCTAGTCTATACAGTACAGTACATCTACCTGACTGGGTTGTTCTAGTCTAGACAGTACAGTACATCTACCTGACTGGGTTGTTCTAGTCTATACAGTACATCTACCTGACTGGGTTGTTCTAGTCTATACAGTACAGTACATCTACCTGGCTGGGTTGTTCTAGTCTATACAGTACAGTACATCTACCTGACTGGGTTGTTCTAGTCTATACAGTACAGTACATCTACCTGACTGGGTTGTTCTAGTCTATACAGTACAGTACATCTACCTGACAGGGTTGTTCTAGTCTATACAGTACAGTACATCTACCTGACAGGGTTGTTCTAGTCTATACAGTACAGTACATCTACCTGGCTGGGTTGTTCTAGTCTAGACAGTACATCTACCTGACTGGGTTGTTCTAGTCTAGACAGTACAGTACATCTACCTGACTGGGTTGTTCTAGTCTATACAGTACAGTACATCTACCTGACTGGGTTGTTCTAGTCTAGACAGTACAGTACATCTACCTGACTGGGTTGTTCTAGTCTAGACAGTACAGTACATCTACCTGACTGGGTTGTTCTAGTCTAGACAGTACAGTACATCTACCTGACTGGGTAGTTGTAGTCTATACAGTACAGTACATCTACCTGACTGGGTTGTTCTAGTCTAGACAGTACAGTACATCTACCTGACTGGGTTGCTCTAGTCTATGGCTCAGGTCTGTAATGTTTGGATGGTCTGTTCCCTGTGGTAGGGATTAGGCTCTAGGCTCAGTCCTAGGCTAACCTGGCATGGAGACGTCACCTTCTGATGATGTCACTAAGCCCTGCTTTTAAATGGTCCTCATCTGTGGGGCTGGTTTAGCTCAGTATTTCTGCTTCTGTGTCTTGTGGTGGTGTCAGAGGGCAGGGTGCCTGCTACAGTTTGGTGGTGTCATAGGGCAGGGTGCCTGCTACAGTGTGGTGGTGTCAGAGGGCAGGGTGCCTGCTACAGTGTGGTGGTGTCAGAGGGCAGGCTGCCTGCTACAGTGTGGTGGTGTCATAGATCAGGGTGCCTGCTACAGTGTGGTGGTGTCATAGAGCAGGCTACCTGCTACAGTGTGGTGGTGTCACAGGGCAGGGTACCTGCTACAGTGTGGTGGTGTCATAGGGCAGGCTGCCTGCTACAGTGTGGGGGTGTCAGAGGGCAGGGTGCCTGCTACAGTGTGGTGGTGTCATAGGGCAGGGTGCCTGCTACAGTGTGGTGGTGTCATAGGGCAGGGTGCCTGCTACAGTGTGGTGGTGTCATAGGGCAGAGTACGTGGTACAGTGTGGTGGTGTCATAGGGCAGGGTGCCTGCTACAGTGTGGTGGTGTCAGAGGGCAGGTTGCCTGCTACAGTGTGGTGGTGTCATAGGGCAGGGTGCGTGGTACAGTGTGGTGGTGTCATAGGGCAGGGTGCGTGGTACAGTGTGGTGGTGTCATAGGGCAGGGTGCCTGCTACAGTGTGGTGGTGTCATAGGGCAGAGTACTTGGTACAGTGTGATGGTGTCATAGGGCAGGGTGCCTGCTACAGTGTGGTGGTGTCAGAGGGCAGGGTGTGTGGTACAGTGTGGTGGTGTCATAGGGCAGGTTGCCTGCTACAGTGTGGTGGTGTCATAGTGCAGGGTGCGTGGTGCAGTGTGGTGGTGTCATAGGGCAGGGTGCCTGCTACAGTGTGGTGGTGTCATAGGGCAGGTTGCCTGCTACAGTGTGGTGGTGTCATAGTGCAGGGTGCGTGGTACAGTGTGGTGGTGTCGTAGGGCAGGGTGCGTGGTACAGTGTGGTGGTGTCATAGGGCAGGGTGCGTGGTACAGTGTGGTGGTGTCATAGTGCAGGGTGCGTGGTACAGTGTGTTGGTGTCATAGTGTAGGGTGCCTGCTACAGTGTGGTGGTGTCATAGTGCAGGGTGCGTGGTACAGTGTGGTGGTGTCATAGTGCAGGGTGCGTGGTACAGTGTGGTGGTGTCATAGGGCAGGGTGCGTGGTACAGTGTGGTGGTGTCATAGGGCAGGGTGCGTGGTACAGTGTGGTGGTGTCATAGGGCAGGGTGCGTGCTACAGTGTGGTGGTGTCATAGGGCAGGGTGCGTGGTACAGTGTGGTGGTGTCATAGGGCAGGGTGCGTGGTACAGTGTGGCGGTGTCATAGGGCAGGGTGCCTGCTACAGTGTGGTGGTGTCATAGGGCAGGGTGCCAGCTACAGTGTGGTGGTGTCATAGTGCAGGGTGCGTGGTACAGTGTGGTGGTGTCATAGGGCAGGTTGCCTGCTACAGTGTGGTGGTGTCATAGTGCAGGGTGCGTGGTACAGTGTGGTGGTGTCATAGGGCAGGGTGCGTGGTACAGTGTGGTGGTGTCATAGGGCAGGGTGCGTGGTACAGTGTGGTGGTGTCATAGGGCAGGTTGCCTGCTACAGTGTGGTGGTGTCATAGGGCAGGGTGCGTGGTACAGTGTGGTGGTGTCATAGGGCAGGGTGCGTGGTACACATGCTGCTGATTGCACTCATGACTTTGCCTTGACAAATTAAACAAGATATATCATCCTATTCCAATATTTGCTCGAGCCAAATTCTAAACTAAACACAGATGAAGTGTGTTTGTGCATGTGTCCCTCATTTGAGTAAAATTATTTTGCTCTTTTACTAAGATATGAAATTGTAATGTAATGTAATCTGCTACTGGAGCTATGTCATCCATTTTTTTATTCCACAGCGTGATTATCTTTTTAATCAAGACACGTTATGACAACAACAAGAGACGGGTAAAACAATTATGATTGTGTTGTAGACTGATGTGTTCTTCACTTTTTCCATCCCTCCTCTGAGAGGTCTAAGAATCATATCATGTCTACACAGCAGGCTATGAATCTTATAACTTACACACGCTCACCTCATATCAGCTCAGAGGTCGAAGACAATCTTTAGTTTTCATACTGAGACTACACAAACACACATCCACACAAACACACATCTACACAAACACACATCCACACAAACACACATCTACACAAACACACATCCACACAAACACACATCTACACAAACACACATCCACACAAACACACATCTACACAAACACGCATCCACACAAACACACATCCACACAAACACACATCCGCACAAACACACATCCGCACAAACACACATCCGCAGAAACACACATCCACACAAACACACATCCACACAAACACACATCCACACAAACACACATCCGCAAAAACACACATCTACACAAACACACATCCACACAAACACACAAACACACATCCACACAAACACACATCCACACAAACACACATCCGCACAAACACACATCTGCACAAACACACATCCACACAAACACACATCAACACAAATACACATCAACACAAACACACATCTCCACAAACACACATCCACACAAACACACATCTCCACAAACACACATCCACACAAACACACATCCACACAAACACACATCCGCAAAAACACACATCTACACAAACATACATCCACACAAACACACATCCACACAAACACACATCCGCACATCCACACAAACACACACATTCATACAACACACATCCACACAAATACACACACAAACACACATTCACACACATCCACACAAACACACATCCACACAAACACACACATCCACACAACACACATCCACACATCCACACATAACACACACCACACACATCCACACATTGGGTTGTGTTGTTGCTGTGTCTTTCCTCTCCCCTCTCTCTATGAGGTGTTTATCTAATACCTGTTTAGAATGCTGCAGCGGGCTCTGCCGACGCGCTCCCTGCCAGTCCCAGAGGAGGCTCTGCAGTAAATGGCAGTATTATTTGTCAGCCCTGGCAGTGTCTTGAGGCTGCTTCAGAGAGATACAAGGAGGCAACTGATAAGAGGAGCATCAGAAGGGCAGTTAATTGCCTCCAGTCTCCGGGAGCTGGGGAATATTTAAAATCTTTGGGATTAAAGGCAGATTAAAAACTGCAGAAGCAGTGGGCCCAATGGCGCTTAAAGATTGCAATCAGCAAGGGTAATGGCGGAGAAGAAGGAGGAGAGAGGGAGGAAGAAAGAAAACACAGAACAAATGTGGCTGGGGGAGGAAGGGAGGGAGGAAGGGAAGAGAGAAAAAAATGACAGATAGGACATTCAGATCGACTCCTAATGCCCAGGGTTCCATCTTGTTAGCACGATTCATCTACGTGTAAATCATATATATATATTTTGTAGGGGTTCTTTTCTTCTTTTTTTATTTTTTTCTCTTCCGAGGCCCTGGTTTGCTAGCGCTGCCTTCTGCAAGCGGCACGGCACGGCATTTGGCTGCCTTATCGGTCCATCAGCGAATTAAAAGCTCCTTTCCCTGTGAGGATTAAGGAGGTTGATTGAAGTCGGTATGAAAACTAGCTAATAAGTCGAAAATGTCAGAAGGGCACTCTATCGAAACTGTGTACTTTTCATAATAAAGCTGAGGGAAGGAGGGATGGAGGTGGGGGGAGGAGGGGAGGGGGGAGAGGGGGTAGCATAGGGGAGGAAAAAGAGGAGAGGAAGCGGAAACTGTCACCTCAGACTTGAATGATGGAAGGAAGATGGGAGGGGAAGGGACTGAGGGACAGAGGAGAGGATAAGGGTGGTTATCACCCAGTAGAGAGCGAGGTGCAGGTCTTTGTATCAGGTACTAGGCGTAAAATTTTAAACAATCAGAAGGACAACAATGGGAGGGCAAATAGTATCCCAAAATACCCCAGTCTGGGGCTATACCAGCATGATCAGGAGGTGTGTGTGTGTGGGGGGGGTTGTGATAGTGAAAGGGGCAAAACGAAGAGTCATTAGTGGTATTAATGACAGCCAGACATTATCAGTGAAATCTGATAAGCATTTTGTAAATGGAAGGCATTGCAAATTATGAACACACACACACACACACACACACACACAAACACACACACACACACACACACACACACACACACACACACACACACACACACACACACACACACACACACACACACACACACACACACACACACGCGCACACACACACACACACACACACACAGGCTACAGAGACAGACACAGCTCCATCTGGGTTAAGGAGGTGACGAGGAACAAAGTCTCCATTGTTTTCTGCTTTATTTTAGGTCCATCTCTTATAATCCTATTAATGAATACATGATATACTTTAGGTATCATCTTTAAAATCAACCATTGGTTTTTAAGATATCAGTTGAAAATCTATGGCGCAGGTTTTTTCTAATCCATTTTTCCTCCTCTCTCTCTCTCTCTCTGCCGTCTTTCGTTGAAAGATTAGCCTTATAAATTATGCATCGGTGGATAGTGAGGGTAATCCTAAGAAGAGATAAAGATCGCTTAAGTGTTGAAGGGGCATCAGAGAGGAAGCGCCACGATCATAAATATGAAACAGATGTTGGGTGACATTTTAAAAAGTGAATCAAATCCCCTCCTCTGCTGCATCTGGTATTTCAGATGGAAAGAGAGGAACTTGTCATCTATTTTCTCGCTGTTTCTCTCTCTATCCTCCCTCTCTCTCTCTTCTCCATCTCTCTCTCTCGCTCTCTCTATATATATATATATTTTTCAGCGATAATCCCATGCAGCCAGTGATGCATAGATTACACAGTCTCTCTCCTTCTTCAGCATGTGCCTTACTTGTGTGTTTGAGCCAGCTGAACCCTGGGTAATACACTCCTCAATGAACTAAATGGTAGTCCCTTCAATAGCATATACAATTCCAGGCCTATCTATCCACAATGATATTGGTTAATTTCCACAAAGGAAGCTGTAAGATGCTGTAGGCCTACATACAATATGTTGGCATGTCTATACGGTGTAGCTACAGTGTGTGTGTTCTGTGTGTCAGCATCATGTATTTAGGGCTGAGTTGACGCAGTGCCACAGCATTAAGATTGCAATGTGTGTGTGTGTACTGAGTTCTTAGTGGTGAATTGAGGTAGGATTGTTTGGTGCTGGCACAGGCCCTGAGGACTACTCATCGACGTCTTTCATTGTCGGGGCCGACATACAGAGGGGCCCAACAATACATAGTCTCCGTACTCATCCCCTTCGTTTTGTCTCCTCTGCTCAGTTTCTTTTGACCAGCCCCGACTCTATTCTGTCGCATTGATAAAGATGAGTGTTGTTTTGTATTGTTGTCTGTTGTGGGGAATTTGTGTGGCAAAAACGATTGGCTACTCTGAAGTGGAAAATACTGTTCTCTTCGTCTCTCTCGATTACTGTCTCACACCTCCCATTCTGTCTGTCTGTCTGTCTGTCTGTCTGTCTGTCTGTCTGTCTGTCTGTCTGTCTGTCTGTCTGTCTGTCTGTCTGTCTGTCTGTCTGTCTGTCTGTCTGTCTGTCTGTCTGTCTGTCTGTCTGTCTGTCTGTCTGTCTGTCTGTCTGTCTGTCTGTCTGTCTCTCTCTCTCTCTCTCTCTCTCTCTCTCTCTCTCTCTGGTCCTAGATACATAGCTCCTAGTTACAGAAGAATGACTGACTCAGGGTAAGGGTCATAGGTCAGAGGTCAACCAATCAGGAGCTAACTGAGGGAAAACATGAACAGTGACAGTTTCCAGTTACAGTACTGTGGGGGAGTAGACACACCTGAGTGTTCTGTTACCATCACGTATCTCAATGATAGGGAGAGGAAGAGAGAGACCGATACAGTGAAGGATGGCTGGAGAATGAGGTAGGGCTCCATATTGAGAAAGAGAGGGAAAAGACGGAGAGAGAGATTGAGGGAGATAAATAGGGGGTGATGCTGAGATGGAGAGACATTTAAAAAAAGGAGAAAAGGCAGACTGAATAGTAGTGAAAGACAAAAAGAAAAAGACAGAGGTATTTGAGAGGGAAATAAATGAGAGGGAGGCATAGAGAGAAAGAGGGAGGTAGAGAGGGAGAGTGATGGAGCGTGTGATAGAGGTAGAGAGAAAGACAGAGTGATGGAGGTGTATGTCTTGGGGCTGTGCAGTGCCCTCCCCTGCCTGTCCGTCAGAGTGGAATGAGGAGGGCCTTATCTCCTGTGCACACGTAACCCCTAACCTGACCTCCCCCTCTACCCCCTCTTCTCTCCCTCCTCCCACCCCCTGCTCCTGCCCACGCTCATGATTCATCTCATCCCCGCTCCCTCCAGCCCTCCCTCGCTCCCTCTCTCCAGCCCTTCTTATCCGCTCCCTCGCTCGTTCCAACCGTTCATCTCTCGGTCCCCAGACCCACTTAACTTCCCCAGCAGCTCTACATACCCTCTAAAAGACAGACCCACTTAACTTCCTCAGCAGCTCTACATACCCTCTAAAAGACAGACCCACTTAACTTCCTCAGCAGCTCTACATGCCCTCTAAAAGACAGACCCACTTAACTTCCTCAGCAGCTCTACATACCCTCTAAAAGACAGACCAACTTAACTTCCTCAGCAGCTCTACATGCCCTCTAAAAGACAGACCCACTTAACTTCCTCAGCAGCTCTACATGCCCTCTAAAAGACAGACCCACTTAACTTCCTCAGCAGCTCTACATACCCTCTAAAAGACAGACACACTTAACTTCCTCAGCAGCTCTACATGCCCTCTAAAAGACAGACCCACTTAACTTCCTCAGCAGCTCTACATACCCTCTAAAAGACAGACACACTTAACTTCCTCAGCAGCTCTACATACCCTCTAAAAGACAGACCCACTTAACTTCCTCAGCAGCTCTACATACCCTCTAAAAGACAGACCCACTTAAATTCCTCAGCAGCTCTACATACCCTCTAAAAGACAGACACACTTAACTTCCTCAGCAGCTCTACATACCCTCTAAAAGACAGACCCACTTAACTTCCTCAGCAGCTCTACATACCCTCTAAAAGACAGACCCACTTAACTTCCTCAGCAGCTCTACATGCCCTCTAAAAGACAGACCCACTTAACTTCCTCAGCAGCTCTACATGCCCTCTAATAGAAGCTGCTGAAGCTGCTGAAGCACCTGAGCAGAGAGGAAATGATCAAAATCTCAGAAAGAGGGGAGGAAACGAAAAAGGAGATTGGCAAAAATGTGAACATCATTCAATTTATCATTTTTGGTCTCTCTCTTTGTCGACTGTGGTGAATTGACAAAGTGCCTCTGCACTGCTGCTAGAGAATGATAGTAACAAGAGAGGGAGAAAACCATCAGGCTAGTGTTGTCATACTGGTGACAGCAGGTTTGACTGAGAGTTCACCTGGCTGTGAAGTCGTCCTTGTGTTGACACTGGCTAAGATGGTTACATAGATAGACATGCTTACCTGAGAGATATGACTACACACACACACAAACATACACATGTACATGCACACACACACACACACACACACACACACACACACACACACACACACACACACACACACACACACACACACACACACACACACACACACACACACACACACACACACAAACATGCTCTCGTACACGCACATACACACACACACACACACACACACACACACACACACACACACACACACACACACACACACACACACACACACACACACACACACACCTAAAACAAACAGGCAGAGGATGAACCTGAGGCCTTGGGATAACTACGGCCGTCCACCCAACATGGAGATACATTCTGGCATGTCACTCTAACAGCTCATCCTCAGTATCTCTCTCTCTCTCACACACACACACAGACCGCACACACGCTGAGCTGTAAATGTATTGGTAAACCATGGTATCATCCCAATCAGGTGTTGTTTATGTGGTTCCAGGGGTGGTGTGGCACCAGCCCCTCTCGCTAAAAACAACCACTCAATCACACCTCTCCACAGCTCTGACATGGTGTCAAGGGTGTTAGGGTTTCTGAATGTCACCCACCTCACCTGCATGCTCACACTTTCCATGTAGCACACACACACACACGCACGTACGCACACACACGCACGTACGCACACACACACACACACACACACACACACACACACACACACACACACACACACACACACACACACACACACACACACACACACTTAAAATGACATAAGCACATATCATATACTCTTATCTGACATGATCACTATCACATGATGCTACTGTGGTTACAGCACCCTACATATCTCTTTAATACATTCCACTCCTACTTCCTGATTGCCAGATAACTCACCCACCAGCCATCTTGTCCCAGCATCCCTGCAGTGGAGAGTGGGTGTGGCCTCCTGAGAAGCCGTCCTATCAGCAGCCTGATCTGCTCCTAATTAGACAGAGGGAGGGTGGCGATTAGCCCAGCCTAGCAGTGTACATAGTGTACATAACCTCTAGCCCAGCAGTGTACATAGTGTACATAACCTCTAGCCCAGCAGTGTACATAGTGTACATAACCTCTAGCCCAGCAGTGTACATAGTGTACATAACCTCTAGCCCAGCAGTGTACATAGTGTACATAACCTCTAGCCCAGCAGTGTACATAGCTGCTGGGAACAGATCTTTCATCTGTCCATTGATCACACTCTTATCGTCACATCTCTAAACTTGGCCATCAGATGAGGAGGCCTCAGCCACTGTCAAGCTCCCAGACAGACAGAAGGACTGATCGACGGACGGAAACTCACAATTTACATTTTAATGTTACTTCATTATCCGTTCTAATGGCTTAATATGATCCACAGTGTATGCCCCTTGAATTCCTAATCTGTTTTGCTTTGTGTTCATTGTGACCTTACAGTTTTGTGAGGTTTGCAGTGTGTCTACCTTGTGTGATCAATTGGAGGTGTTAGTTCACTGCAGAATCTCTCTGTTTTCTGTTCCTGCTTGCTCTTCATGATGTTTGCATCTTGGCTGGTACTGGTGTAAATCTCAGAGAAGTGTGCACCCTGATAACATCAGACAGTTTCCCTCCCTCTCCCTCCTCCCACTGGAGTTAAGATAGCTGCTATTGTTTCCTGAGAAACACACACGCACACATGCACACACATATACGTACACACACGCACACACACACAAATACGCACACACACATGCACTTCCTGGGCTGGGCACTTGCAGGTCTGTGTTTCAGGTTGTGGCGACTGAGGGAAATTCCCCAGTCAGCTATAGCTGGTTAATTAGGGACATAAATCTGTCTAATTGCGTCAAATTATGGCCTGTCTGTCCCCAGATCACTCTCAGAACACTGGCTTTTAGAAGAGAGAGAGAGATGGAAGGAGGGAGGGCAACAAAGAGTGATATTATGTGAAAGAGAGATGAGGGCAGCTAAGAGTTTGCACAGTGATGGTCTTACACTGTGAGAATGTTCTGTAGTTTGATGCATGTTTTATGTGTTTTGTTTTGTAGCTCAATGTAGGAGGAGGATTCAGCTGGGGATAAAATAAGGTCATTGCTGGAGAGGAGGGTGGGGTTCAACCAGTTTGACCTCTGAGGAGGTGGGGCTTAGGGACAGGTCAGTGGGGGTCAGGTCTGCTTCTAGAAGGTTCTAGACTTTAGACTTATTACAGGTCAAATCAAATCAAATGTAATTTGTCACATGCGCCGAATACAACAGGTGAAACGCTTACTTACAAGCCCTTAACCAACAATACTTTAAGAAGTTAAGAAAAAAAGAAAAAATTAAGTGTTTAGTAAAAAAGAGATAAGTAAAAAATAGAAAATAGAAAATAAAAGTAACAAATCATTAAACAGCTATCAGTAAAATAATAAGCGAGGCTATATACAAGGGGTACCGGTACAGAGTCAATGTGCGGGGGCACCAGTTAGTTGAGGTAATTGAAGTGAGTTAAAGTGACTATGCATAGATTTTAAACAGAGAGTAGCTGCAGCGTAAAAGAGGGGTCTGGGTAGCCATTTGATTATCTGTTCAGGAGTCTTATGGCTTGGGGGTAGAAGCTGTTAAGAAGCCTTTTGGACCTCGACATGGCACTCCGGTACCGCTTACTGTGCGGTAGCAGAGCGAACAGTCCATGACTAGGGTGGCTGAAGTCTTTGACATTTTTTAGGGCCTTCCTCTGACACAGCCTGGTATAGAGAACCTGGACGGCAGGAAGCTTGGCCCCAGTGATGTACTGGGCCGTACGCACTACCCTCTGTAGTGCCTTGCGGTCGGAGGCCGAGCAGTTGCCAAACTGCTCTACCCTTTGGCTCAGTGTGGATGTTGCCTGCAATCCATGGCTTCTGGTTGGGGTATGTATGTACGGTCACTGTGGGGACGACGTCATCGATGCACTTATTGATGAAGCCAGTGACTGATGTGGTGTACTCCTCAATGCCATCAGAAGAATCCCGGAACATATTCCAGTCTGTGCTAGCAAAACAGTCCTGTAGCTTAGCATCTGCTTCATCTGACCACTTTTTTATTGACCGAGTCACTGGTGCTTCCTGCTTTAGTTTTTGCTTGTAAGCAGGAATCAGGAGGATAGAATTATGGTCAGATTTACCAAATGGAGGGCAAGGGAGAGCTTTGTATGTGTCTCTGTGTGTGGAGTAAAGGTGGTCTAGAGCTTTTTTCCCCTCTGGTTGCATATTTAAAATGCTGATAGAAATGAGATAAAACTCATTTGAGTCTCCCTGCATTAAAGTCCCTGGCCACTAGGAGCGTCGCCTGCGGATGAACATTTTCCTGTTTGCTTATGGCCGTATACAGCTCATTGAGTGCGGTCTTGGTACCAGCATCGGTCTGCGGTGGTATATAGACAGCTACGGAAAATATAGATGTAAACTCTCTTGGTAAATAGTGTGGTCTACAGCTTATCATGAGATACTCTACCTCAGGCGAGCAAAACCTTGAGACTTCCTTGGATTTCGTGCAGCAGCTGTTGTTTACAAATATGCACAGGCCGCCGCCCCTTGTCTTACCAGAGGCTACTGTTCTATCCTGCTGAAAAAGCTTATATCCCGCCAGCTGTATGTTAATCATGTTGTCGTTCAGCCATGACTCGTGAAGCATAAGATATTGCAGTTTTTAATGTCACATTGATAGGATATACGTGCTTGTAGTTTGTCTATTTTATTACCGATTGATTGTACATTGGCTAATAGGACCGATGGTAAAGGTAGATTACCCTCTCGGTGACACCTGATACACTTAATTACTGTTAACCCTGGGATGAAGCTCTGCGGTGTGTGTGTGTGTGTCTGTGCAAGTGTAAATTGATAATACTTATATTGTACACATTCTCTCTCCCTCTTCCTCTCTTTCTCTACCTTCAATTTGGTTTAGAAACGCTGTGCATTAGGAACAGATATGTTAATACATCGTTCACTCACACTGCCTCTGCTCATCGTTGCATCGTTCTGTAATGATTATTCAAAACTATTTTTCTATCGCAGAAATGTGCAATTTTTTTGAGCAGCGGCGGAGTTATCCATCCTAGGCGTCGTGTAACGATGATTGAACACTGAAACTCAGCGGGAGTTTGTCTCCGTTCTCTCTCCACTCTCCCCTCCCTGTAAAACAAACATTTGAAGGCTTTTGTGTCGCCTGTCTGTATTTTAACATTTCAAAACCTTGTCTTCTTACGGGTGATCTAAAAAAGAATCACCTTGACATCCGTCAAGCTTTAGCATGAGACAATACCGCCCGGCTGCTCTGAACTGCACATCAATAAGCTTAGAGGCAACGTTGCCTTTTACCCAACGCCGATTTACACTTTAATGGAAATAACCAGGCTTTGTACTATCCGTATGAAAGGTGTTATTAAATCTTATTTTGCATTATTCTGGGGTTGGGGGATAAATCTATCAAAGGGTTCAGAATTCAATAACTTCATTTTTTTGTGTTGTTTTTATTTATTTAAAATGTTAATTAAGTTTTTTGATTCCGAGGCGTACGTCGGTTAGTGACAGAGGAGAGAGGGAGACATCCCTGTGAAGATTTTCTGTGCTGTGTAGCCCCCACCACCCCTCCTCTCTCATTCACCGACTGTCAGCAGCACAGCCCAGTTTCAATGGAAGGAGTCTTCTTCAAATAAATGTAGCTGGTAGTGGAATATCTCAGGTATTTGGGGGTGGATGAAGTGTGTACGGGGGTGGATAGGAATTCTGGAATGCCCCAACCCGCTCGCAGTGGAGTCTGCCTGAGGAGGTGAGGAGGGTTTGTGAGGGGTGGAGGTAGGAGGGTGAGGAGGGTTCCAGCCAGACCAGGCTTACCCCTCTAACCCCCTTACACCCCTCCAGGTCAAACAGGGTTAACCCCTGTGACCGCAGCTCATCACGTTTAGAATCCCCGGCTCCCTGTTCTGTCAGCAAACTCCACACATAAGACATGACCAGCCCCAGCCATGTCCCAGCCCCAGCCGCCTGCCCGCCTGGCTGGCTGTCCTGCTGCAGGACTCCACAGTGATTTACTGTCCCTATGGGATCACTTAGTAGTTAGTCTGACTTAAATGACTTAAATAGCCTGGCTTTTATGGGGACTGACTTCAAAGTAATATGATGAGAAATGGTGTTCAGTGATTCACTTCGGGGGAAATACTTTGCCATTTGTACATTGTAAACTTAAAGGATTTCACATACTTTCTCTTCACATTCCCCATTCATAGGTATGATGATTATTGTGGCTTAGTGTATAGATATAGAAAAGTATTAAGCCAGAAGTAAATCCACGTAAAGTGTGTTTCCCAATACTTAAACCTCAGCACTGTGTCTGACTGTGACCTAGGCCTGTATGTCTGTCTGACTGTCTGACTGTGTGACTGTGTGACTGCGTGACTGTGTGACTGCATGACTGCGTGAATGTGTGACTTAATGACTGTGTGACTGCATGACTGCGTGAATGTGTGACTGTATGCCTGTGTGACAGTGTGGCTGTGTGACTGTGTGACTGTATGACTGTGATTGTGTGACTGTGTGACTGTGTGACTGTATGACTGTATGCCTGAGCCACTGTGCGACTGTGTGACTGTGTAACTGTAACTGTGTCTGTGACTGTGTGACTGTGCCACTGTGCGACTGTGTGACTGTATGACTGTGCCACTGTGCGACTGTGTGAGTGTATGACTGTATAACTGTATGACTGTGTGACTGTATGACTGTGTGACTGTGTGACTGTGTGAATGTATGACTGTGTGACTGTGTGACTGTGTGACTGTGTGACTGCATGACTGTGTGACTGTATGACTGTGTGAGTGTATGACTGTATAACTGTATGACTGTGTGACTGTATGACTGTGTGACTGTGTGACTGTGTGACTGCGTGACTGTGTGACTGTATGACTGTGTGACTGTGTGACTGTGTGACTGCGTGACTGTGTGACTGTGTGACTGTGTGAATGTATGACTGTGTGACTGTGTGACTGTGTGAATGTATGACTGTGTGACTGTGTGACTGCGTGACTGCGTGACTGTGTGACTGTGTGACTGCGTGACTGTGTGAATGTCTGACTGTGTGACTGTGTGACTGTGTGACTGCATGACTGTGTGAATGTGTGACTGTAAGGGGGTCTGAGTGGAGATGTCAGATGTTGGCAGTGGCCTCTATAAACAGCCCTAAAAGCCTTGTGCTTTCAATTAAAACATCCATCACGGATTACTCACACAAAAACATACCTTCAGCCTCTGTAGAGTGGAGCCTGTTACTTACAAAGGGCTTACAAATCCCACCTCGCTGCCCTGGGCTATGGCATCTCACTAACACATTCACACACGCCTCTCTCTCTTTTTCTCCTTCTTTCTTTCGTCCTCTCTCTCACTTTTCATCCCGCTTTCATAATACTCTTAAAAAAGGCTACTTCGGCTGTCCCCACAGGATAATCCTTTTTTGTTCCACGCAGAACCCTTTTGGGTTCCATGTAGAACCTTTTGTGGAAAAGGTTTTACATGGAACCCAAAAGGGTTCTACCTTGAACCAAAAAGGGTATTTCAAAGGGTTGTCCTATGGGCACAGCTGAAGAACCCTTTTAGGTTCTAGAGTGTGGGAGCAGAGCTTGCAGGCAAAACAGGATCGAATGAGAAATTGACCCTTCCTCTTCATTTAAGAAATGATTAATAGAGAAGGATATTCTTGAAACTGTTCTTGAAAAATGTATGTGTTGTTCTCGATCAATATGTAGTCTATCAAATGTAATATATCATCATGTTTTGTTCTTTTCTTTTGGAATGTATTAATCAACTCCTCAGAACACAGGGTAATGCACACCACTTTATAGACAATAGGCTATCATCTCTCCTTAGAGAAAACATTATGTTCCTGGTCGTACCAGACCCACAGTTTAGAGAAGAGAAACCAGACCCCAGTCAGGTTGTGTCTGTGTGGTAGACATGTCTGGCGTGGTGGCGGCCATATTGTGTGTTTTCACACGAGCTCAGGTAACCTCTCAAACTCAGGAACGCTGATTTGAATAAGCCCCTTGTGTCTCTGGGGCCTAAGAAGTTGTTAGTTAGGGCAACTGAAAAAGTGAGCGGGAGAGGAGAGCGAGAGGGGGAGGTGCAGGGAGAGAGACACACAATGAAAGAGAGAGAGAGAGAGAGAGAGAGAGAGAGAGAGAGAGAGAGAGAGAGAGAGAGATCTGGTAAAGTGGTGCTGAGTTTGCACTATCCATTTTTCCCCCCTGTTCCTTGTCATATTCATTTTTAGATAAATATGCTCAGAGGGTACAGTTGGTTTGGAGATAAATTCTGCGGCCGCGACCGACGATCCATTCTCCCCATAAAATCTCACTACTCAGATCAGCCGTGTTTACATAGCATTACCATATATTAAACCCTGCATTCTCATGCATAGTATCCCATCGCGATGGTGTCAGTGAAGGAGGGTTATACAGTTGATAAAGGCCCAAAGGGATGCGGGAACAGAGAACAGCCCCTATCCAGCGCCATTGATATTCATTACAGTCGATCTACAGGCCTCAGAATCTCTCCTCTCTCTCTCCCCTTGGGGACAGAAATACTTTATGTGCTTATCAGTGTTTGGAACAAGGATTTTCCTTCTCTGCTAACAACAACAGCTGGAGCAGAAGCTACAGTTGTATTTTTCTCCCTCTTTCTCTCTCTCTCTCTCTCTCTCTCTCTCTCTGTCTGTGTTAGCAGCAGGCAGTCAGAATCCACTAGGCCTGTTAGGTTGTTTAATCTCCCTCCAGCACACCTCAGTTGGAGATAACAGGGGGTGTCTGGAAATGACCCCCCCCTTCCAACACACACATCCCTTGATAAACCACCCACACTCCCCCCAGTGCACCGATCACCATACCAATCTCCCATAACCCAAACACATACCAACACACACATAAACCAACCACTATCGCCCCATGTTGATAGTAGGATTTGATCTGCTGCTGGTCTTTTTCCCCTGTCGTGACAAACACACTGACTGGCCGAGCCAGGTAGTGACCATAGGAATGTTGGCTGGAACGTTTGGGTAATGTTACATCACTGATTCCCGGTCAATGTAACAAAGGTCAGGTCTGCCCCTGCAAGGTGAGTGCAGCAGCACTTTGACAGGCTTATTCTCCCTCTCTGTCTTTGTCTGTCTCTTATGAAGACCTTTCAACTGAAACCACATAAAAAATGAGCCGTATATATACAGTTGAAGTTGGAAGTTTACATACACCTTAGCCAAATACATTTAAACTCAGTTTTTCACAATTCCTGACATTTAATCCTAGTAAAAATACCCTGTCTTAGGTCAGTTAGGATCACCACTTTATTTAGGGGAATGTGAAATGCCAAAATAGTAGCAGAGAGATTTATGATTTATTTCAGCTTTTATTTCTTTCATCACATTCCCAGTGGGTCAGAAGTCTACATACACTCAATTAGTATTTGGTAGCATTGCCTTTAAATTGTTTAACTTGGGTGAAACCTTTTGGGTAGCCTTCCACAAGCTTCCCACAATAAGTTGGGTGAATGTTAGCCAATTCCTCCTGACAGAGCTGGTGTAACTGAGTCAGGTTTGTAGGCCTCCTTGCTCGCACATGCTTTTTCAGTTCTAAAAAACACATTTTCTATAATGATGGTCATTATGGCCAAACAGTTCTATTTTTGTTTCATCATACCAGAGGACATTTCTCCAAAAAGTACGATCTTTGTCCCCATGTGCAGTTGCAAACCGTAGTCTGGCTTTTCATGGCGGTTTTGGAGCAGTGGCTTCTTCCTTGCTGATCGGCCTTTCAGGTTATGTCGATATAGGACTCGTTTTACTGTGGATAAAGATACTTTTGTACCTGTTTCCTCCAGCATCTTCACAAGATCCTTTGCTGTTGTTCTGGGATTGATTTGCACTTTTCGCACCAAAGTACGTTCATCTCTAGGAGACAGAACACGTCTCCTTCCTGAGCAGTATGCCGGCTGCGTGGTCCCATGGTGTTTATACTTGTGTGTCTTGTTTTGTACGCTTTGTACAAATAATAAAACGCAGAACTACAGGATGTTTCTTAACATAACTCTTTATTAACTAGCTACAACTACATGTTCGCCTATCTCCAACCACGATCAACTGACCATGCCCTAACCGTCTGGGTGGTCTTAACCAATCACCGCATAGTAGGATACGGCGGTAAAATGCATCCAATTATAATTCGGTATGTATTCACATATGAATGTTACATTGTGTACTATTGTTTGCACAGACGAACGTGGTACCTTCAGACGTTTGAAAATTGCTCCCAAGGTCTACAATTTTTTTTCTGAGATCTTGAATGATTTCTTTTGATTTTCCCATGATGTCAAGCAAAGAGGCACTGAGTTTGAAGGTAGGTCTTGAAACACATCCACAGGTACACCTCCAATTGACTCAAATGATGTCAATTAGCCTATCAAAAGCTTCTAAAGCCATGACATAATTTTCTGGAATTTTCCAAGCTGTTTAAAGGCAGTCAACTTAGTGTATGTAAACTTCTAACCCACTGAAATTGTGATACAGTGAATTATAAGTGAAATAATCTGTCTGTAAACAATTGTTGGAAAAATTACTTGTGTCATGTACAAAGTAGATGTCCTAACCGACTTGCCAAAACTATAGTTTGTTAACAGGAAATTTGTGTAGTGGTTGAAAAACGAGTTTTAATGACTCCAACCTAAGTGTATGTAAACTTCCGTCTACAACTGTATACTGTAGTTGCTTCATCTCCTTAATCCAATAATGACAGGATACGACACAATGACTCATGTAATGAGTCAAGTAAAGTGTAAAGTCTTTATATGACAGCTGGCGTGTTCATGGGCCTATGATACATACAGTGGAGTATGCCAGAGTTGTATGTGTGTGTACCATGGGTGTGTGTGTGGTTTATCTGTTAAGCCCCAAACAGAGAAAGTTCAGCCTCTATAGATCATATCTGACAGTGTGTTGACAGCGTTGAGTCTTGGGTAAGCTGCAGTACGACCACGTGACAATTAACTCGACGACTCCGTGTTATTTCTAGCCCTATACCGATAATTAATCATATTGCTCATGTTGGTTTGCCTTGAATAGCAGCGCTTTGCAGTTACTACAGAGGTAGAGGAGTCTTATGTTGTGTGGTGTGGTGATACTGTGGTGATATGTACGCTAGCACAGTGTATGTGTGACTGTTCAAAGGCTAGTGGTTTAGCTAAGCGGCTGACATGTATTTTTGTTTTAGGTACAGGTTGTGACCACTGACAAGGTCCGACGGTTTGTGAACCATCTGGATTGCGATAATCTTTGTTTATCTTCTCTTTTGATTTACTGAATCTGTAATTGCAATGTTGGATCCTGTATCAGAAATCATACAAGAGCAAATCCTCATAATGATTGCAATTGCTAGGTGTAACGGTGCCAGGAACATGTTTTTCTTCAGTTCCGTTCATCCCTCTCTTCTCTCTATCCGTTCATACATACCTGCAGGGGCCCTGTTCAGACACAGACAGAGGGGAGACTCTTCTTTAAAGAGGAGGATGTCTACCTTTTATTTGAAGGCAAGACCCAACCCTTATTGTCTCCCTTCCAGTGACAGCCTAAAATGACTGCTGTCTCCCCAGGTCGCAGTCCACATCACATCCACACGCAGGAATGAAGAGACAAGCTCTATCTCTCTCTTTTTCTGTCTCTCTTTGTTTCTCTCTCCCTCGTCTCTTTCTATCCAACGTATTTACCTTTCAGTTCTAGCCCCTGGCCCCTGGGTCTGAGCGGTGTCCACCTGTCCCCCAATAGGATCTACCTGGTCCTGGGTAACTCTACCCCCGACAGGGTCCGGCCTGGGCGGCCCTAATTGGCTCTGATGTGGAGCCTCGGTCTGCACCACTTCCACTGCTGCAATTAGGCCTAATGGAGGGCGCCGGAGCCGCAGCCAGGGGTCAGTAGCCAGTGGGCCAGTGGGCTGTGGCTGGGCAACCGTGCGACTGGGAGGAACAAGGAGCCCTTTGGGCGGCGGGGCAGAGCCTGAATGGACACTGGTAATGGCTGTAGTGACAGTCATGTCTGTGGGGGAGACCATTTGAAGGGGGGAGACGGGGATTGAAGTGCAGGGTGGCGATGAGAGACACGGTGCCAAAAATATGCCTCCCACCCCCCTCGGTGATGTGTATGTCTATCCTACTGTTTTCCTACTAGACATGTTTACGGCAATGTCTCATTTAGACCTGAGGATTTCCAATTGTCCTTAATCCGTATGCCCACTTGAATGAGTGTGTGTGTGCGTTTGTGTGTGTGGTGTGTCCACGGCGCACCGGCAGGGAATATGAACTGATAATTAAATGGCAGAAACGTGCACCCACAGCCAGAGTGTTTTGTAATCTAAGAGGTTTAGCCCAGCATGTGACTTAAATGCGGCAACATCAGTGTGTCTCAGTCACAACCCCGGATTTCATCTCAGCCATTTCCGCTTAAGTCTTACTTATACTTAGAGGAGAGGGAAAATGACTAGACTGCATATTTACCCCCATACCCCCACTATCTTCCCCCTCTATTCCTCCATCCTCCCCACCTCCTTCACAATCTCTTTCTCTTTTTTTTCAGAAGACTGCAATATCCAATTTCAATTAGCTTTTCTCTCCTCTGCCCCTCTGTAATGGTCTCTTGTCTTCCGTCATCACCTTTATTGCCTCACCTGCCCGTCACCACGTAGACAGCCCTTTGACTGGCAGCTAGGCTACTGCAGGGGGGTGGGGGTGGGGGGCAGACAAGGGGACAGTGGGTTAATCTGGGGTCTCTCTCTCCTGTTTCACTATGTTTCAATATGAGTCTGGATGATCATAGATACCTGTCATAATAACCGTCTTCTATTGTTGGTGTCTGTGGACCGTGGTATGTCTGGCAGGTGATGATCAATAGAATACGCATATTGTAGACTTCTTAAAAATAAAAACCTCAATGGTGATCCATGCGACACAAAATGATGACATATAGCCAATGGGAGAAACCACAAGACACATTAGAGATGCTACATATGGTGTTTACACCCTTTTGTGTATCCTTTGCTGCAGGGGTTGAGAATGCAATGCATGCTTAGTCCACTTTGATCACTGATGTGAGGATGGGATATATACTGTATGTGTAGGCTATTGGGGGAAGGAGAGATGCAGGGATGTTAGCTTCTATATCAGCCAACTGCATTGGTTGTGAGTTTCCTATTGTGCTTCTGCTGGATCTGTAGCACTCATCATGTACTGTATGTAATCATGGTGGACTCAGAATAAAACAAGTGAGGGAATATATTCAATTACAGTGACTATCAGTCTAAATTCACTCTCAGTTGATTCGAGGCTTTTTGTTGAGCACGGCATCATTTATCATTCTTATATTGAATTTCATAAGCAGGACAAGCAGAGAGGAGGAACAAGTGGTTGGAACATGCGGACAGAAATACAGAGACGACAACAAAAAAGAAGGACGAGGGAAAAAATAGGAGAGAACAGAATGCTTCCCTGTGTCTTCTGACGGATTTAGCTTTTGTTTGAAATGAAAATGCATAGTGTTTGAGGGATTACAGTGGATTGGCAGGCCCAAGGGAGCCAAGCAGTTATCTGTACACCAGTAATAAGGAGTATGGCAATCAATGCTCACTGTGTGTGTGTGTGTGTGTGTGTGTGTGTGTGTGTGTGTGTGTGTGTGTGTGTGTGTGTGTGTGTGTGTGTGTGTGTGTGTGTGTGTGTGTGTGTGTAGAAAGAAACAGTTTGTGTGTTGGGTAGTAGTGTGTGTCCGTGTAGCAATGGTAGAACATTCAGTACAGTACAGAGGACACAGCTGTGTCAGTCACAATAAGCATCTTAACACCATGTGATTGATTGCATCATCCATCTAGTTAAGCTAATACTATTAACCAACAATACTGACAGAACAGTAATATAATCTTCGGATGGAATTCCTCATCATCAAATCTCTTCCATTAGCAAATACCCTCTATGGCCTTCCTTTCTCTCTTTTTCATTCATTCATCCATCTATCCAGCCATCCATCCATTCGTCCTTTCTTCATTTCTCTTCATCTCTGCTAAGTGCTAAGGAAACCAAAGCCACGCTTCATTAATCTTGAGAGAGAGTCATTTTTACATTTCTCCTGATGAATGTCCTGTATTTTGACTTGTAATGTATAAGCTTTTGAGTGTTTGCCCGGGGTGGGGTGGGGTGGGATGCAGAGGGGAGGGGAGGGGTGTGGCTCTCTTCCGCTGACTGCTGGCTCACCTTGTCCATTAGCCGGGTCAGGGAGAGGTAATGTTGTCGTTAAAACATACCTGTCCGCCTGACCCCAGCCGTAACGTAAACACTGGCTTTGTGATTCACACACCTGACATTCCACAGCGCTCAGCCTGGCTCCGACACACGGCGATAAGCTCCGAGGCGTTAGTGTGTGTGTGTGTGTGGGGTTGGGGGGGGGGGGGGAGTGAATGCAGGACCATGCCTTTTTATGCTGCCCTAAAAGCAACATATGCAGGTTGTTATGGTGTTGCTGTGAAACATAGCTTTAGAAAACCAGAAAACATGATGTATTGCATCAAACAGAATATTAAGAAGTGCCAATTCCCTTTCAATTGTGTTACGGTGTGTGTGTGTGTGTGTGTGTGTGTGTGTTTGTGTGTGTGTGTGTGTGTGTGTGTGTGTGTGTGTGTGTGTGTGTGTGTGTGTGTGTGTGTGTGTGTGTGTGTGTGTGGTAGATTGCGACTGTGTGGAGCAATACCATCAACTGTATTCCTAGTGTCCCTTCTCTGTGTTTGTCGTAAACAAAGACAGGACAGTTGGATGCTGCCAAAATCCCACTCATCATTCACTTCAGTCAGGTAACATTACTTCCATTGTTCTGACTCAATGTGTCCTTCAGTATTTGTGGCGAAACATTTTCAGGCACTGCAAAATACAGTTTGTGCACAATTTTGCGATCAGTTGACCTGCAACTGAATATTTATGTAATGCCTCCATATGTGTAGTTATAACACTGATCATATCCAAACAGGTGCTCAAATATTTTTTATTTTTCTTAAAACGGCTTTGTTGGTTAAGGGCTTGTAAGTCAGCATTTCACGGTAAGGTCTACACCTGTTGTATTCTGCGCATGTGACAAATAACATTTGATTTGATTCCACACCCTACCTGTTAGCACTCAAAGCTTTTTGTTACTTGTCGTGTTTTTTTGTTTGTTGTGGATGCCAGGAACATTAGCTGCTGTTCATGCAAAGCTAATGGGTATCCAAATAAACAAATAGACAGGACTGCAATGTGGAAGTGGGGTAACCAGGAACAACTCAAACAAACGATAAAAGAAGAAAGAGAGAGAAAGAAAGAAGGAGAAAGGAGAAGAAAGAGGTTACATTAAAGCAGCAGTTGCTGTAATTGCTAATTATAGGCCTTGTATTTGGAGCCAGGGGTGTGTGTGTGTGCGTGTATGTGTGACTTGCAGTGCAGTCTTAATGAGTAACTGTTTCTCATTCTGCCTTTTCGAGTGTTTGTTCCTGTGAGCGTACCTACAATCATAAGACGTTTTTTTTTTAAATTTACAAATCAAATCAAATGTTATTTGTCACATGCTCCGTAAACAACAGGTGTAGTGAAATGCTTAGTTACGGGCCCTTCCCGACAACGCAGAGAGAATGGAAACAGAAAAGTAAAAACCGTCATAATGACAAAAGTATTAATAGATACACAATAAGTAACAATAACTTGACTAAATACATGGGTACCAGTACCGAGTTGATGTGCAGGGGTACGAGGTCATTGAGGTAGATATGTACATATAACTAGGAATAAAGTGACAGATAATAAACAGTAGAAGCAGCGTATGTGATGAGTCCAAAAAGTTAGTGCAAAAAAAGGTCAGCGCAGATAGTCCAGGTAGCTATGTGGTTAACTATTTAACTACTTAGCATTCTTATGACTTGGGGGTAGAAGCTGTTCGGGATTCTGCTGTTCCAGACTTGGTGCATCGGTATCGCTTGCCGTGCGGCAGCAGAGAGAACGGTCTGTGTTCTCTGTGTGTGTCTGAGTGTGTGTTCTTGTGAGTGTAGCTGTGTTTCCTGGTCATTAGACGTGTGCCGGTGAGCACAGGGCTGATCAAAGAGTGTGGCTGTGGGCTTGACGGTGGGGCTGGTGGGGTGGCCAGCCTCAGACACAGACTAGCCCTCTAATTGGCAGAGAAGGAAACTTGTAATGAAAGGTTATTAGCTTGGCCAGGAGCCTCCGAGCGGCGGAGCGCACAGCCACAGAAATTGCTTTTGGTTAATGGACAGTTTCTGTACCTCTGTCTTGTTCCTTCTTCCTCTCTCTTTCTACCTCTCTCCCCATTTGCACTCCCTCTTTCTCTCTTTTTTTTCCATCCAAACTCTCTCAAAAGCTTACTGTAGTCAAATTATGATGGTCTTAAGCCAGAATATAAAGAGAAGTATTTTTTTTTATCCAGAGACTGCGTAGAAGGTGAATGTGCCTATGTGCCTGTGTCGGTGGACGTCATTTAAGGTAAAATAACCCGTCTTCTTCTCTCTTCTCTTTTTCAAATTCTCCTTTTTTTCACGGTTTTGTCTCATGATAGATGTGCTTTATATCTTCCATTTATTTGACCATCCTAAAAATGTAACTCTGAAGTAGGCTCTGAATGGAGGGACCCTCCTGTTTTTTTACTCTTAAAGGAAAGAGAGAACAGATAGAGATGAAGGACAGATGAGTCTGGTCACCTAGTGGCTGCTTCTTTGTGACTTCTCCAGCGCAGACAAAGGCCTGAGGAACAGAGAGAGAGAGAGAGAGAGAGAGAGAGAGAGAGAGAGAGAGAGAGAGAGAGAGAGAGAGAGAGAGAGAGAGAGAGAGAGAGAGAGAGAGAAAATACTGTTCAGTCTGGTGGTCTGCTCTTGTTTCTGTAAGAGTTATACATCATGTACGCGATGCATGAAGTTCACCCTGTCAGAAACACCCCCAATTCTACCCCATCCCAGACGGGTGTGTGCGTGTTTGTGTCCGAGCACGTGTGTGTGTTTGAGAAACCACCAGCGTAAGGAAGATCATGGAATGCATAACACAGCTCAGGTGTACTCCTCTCCTGTCATCCTCAAAAGAGACCCTAGCCACAAATCTACATGACCCTTTCTATTGCTAACTGTTTTATTTCACACTTGCGATTTTCTTGTCTTTTCCCCTCCCTGTTTTAGACTGGGGGCTACATGCATGTAATCTGTGTTCCATAGAGATCTTCACAGTGGCTGATGAAGCACAATCCTGTTCTCTGGTTCTACATTGCCCAGGGTCAATTTAAGACTTAGTAGTCATATCTCACTGTAGAGCCAAGATGGCTTCTCTTCATCTCCATTCAAAGATGTCCAAGCGTAATTTACACCGAAAGATTTCACTTATATACTTTTACTCCGTTTGATAGATTACTAAAGTCTTGAGATTAAATTTCAGAAATAGAGCCGTTTTTTTTCTCAGATTCTAACATTCCCGTCAGAGTGTCGTCTTCTCTTGACTTCCTTATCCTTGTCAAGTTTTTCTCCAGCTATCAGGAAGACAAGCCGAACACACTCCACACAGTTCATGAGTTCTGCTGCAGAGATTCATATGGCATTGCTGCTGTGGACCTGCAGCAGGCTCCCTCTATGACAATATTTACCTCATCTCACACATACACACATCCCACCCTTACACACAGACATACTCACACTAACACACACATAGACCCAACTCAAATACCAAACCACAGCAACCCCTTCGATTCCCTCTCAGAAATAAAGCCGTATTGGAGCCCCTTTCAGATGGAAATATGTTTGCGGGTTATCCCGCTGCACAAAAGGGGGTGTCTGAGAGACGGGCCCCGACCAGTGATTACCTCTTAAATACATATAGATCCATCTCTTTGAATGGCGGGCCATTGAGCGGGAGATTGGGTTAAATTAGATGCTAATCATTTTCCGTTTTCCGCTGTTGGTGAACTGATAAGGCCTTCAGGACCACCCCTTCGTCACAGACCACGAGAGATACGCCGGAAAACGCTCTCCTCCCTTCTTTCTTCCCCTCTTTTTTTATGGTAATGCAGGGAGTGTGCCTCCCCATTTAGATTTGCCTCTCACTCTCTCTGTCACCCGCTCGTTCACTCGCCGCATTTAATAACAAGAAAGAAGAAGAAGAAGAAGATAAGTTGTGAGGCTCAGACTGAAAGCAGGCTCGGAATGCATTTACTTTTTCAGCAGGGTTGAAATAGCCCCAGTTAAACCAGTAGGAAAAAACATCACAACCCACAACCCTCTCTTTTCAAAGAGAAATTAAGACACGAGAGAGAGAGAGAGAGAGAGAGAGAGAGAGAGAGAGAGAGAGAGAGAGAGAGAGAGAGAGAGAGAGAGAACACTGTCGTGCGAAATCCTTCAACTTCCCAAAGACTCAGAGAGTTAGGCAATTGTTCACATGGATGCTATTCCATGACAGGGGCATAAATGTGTCTTCCCTGACCAAGGAAAGACTTGTGTATCAGGATGTGTGTGTTCAACCTAACTTCATTGTACATCTATGAATGTATATCATGACACGAGATAGATTCATGGACTTGTTGGGATTGTTAAGCTTTCTTACACCAGTATGATGAACTGAGAGTATGTTTGTGTATCGACATTTTAAGGTTTTGTAAATGAACGATTTTCTTCACAATGTGAGGTAAAAAGCTTGATAATATGATTGCAATCTGGAAAGAACATTCAGCTGTTGGAAATGTTTGTGCTGGCATTTGAAGGTGACTGTTACAACATGGTTACTGTAACCAGTGTACGGACATGAAAGCAGAGCAAGACAGGTGCTGGGGCAAACTTAACGAACCCAGCCCCCACGCATCCCTTAATATCTACTGTAAAGATTCCTCTGTGTGTGTGTGTGTGTGTTCTAAAACGGTTCTTTCTCCATGACTTCATATACTGTGGTGCGACTGTTTCAGGTTGGGGGGAAACAGATAAAGACCATATGTTTGCCTTAGTTCCCCCATACAGCCCCCAGACAGGCGGAATGACATGACTACAGTAAGCCATTATTTACATTCGCTGTAATACTACAGGTGATCAAAACAAGATGGTCGCCTCCTATGATTATCCTGTTAAGCATAGATGTGTTATGACAACCCCACTCCCACTCTCTCCTTCTCTTCTCTTCCCCACCAACGTCTTACTAAATATAGGTGGTCCAAGCTTTAGTATTACTTATAGA
The DNA here is from genome assembly GCF_901001165.1 of Salmo trutta. Taxonomy (NCBI): domain Eukaryota; kingdom Metazoa; phylum Chordata; class Actinopteri; order Salmoniformes; family Salmonidae; genus Salmo; species Salmo trutta. The sequence goes on from NC_042964.1 coordinate 38,300,911, forward strand.
CAGTGGTGTAAAGTACTTAAGTAAAAATACTACTTAAGTAGTTTTTTAGGCTATCTGTACTTTACTTTACTATTTATATTTTTGACTACTTTACTTTTACTTCATTACATTCCTAAAAAAAATATGTACTTTTTTCTCCATACATTTTCCCTGACACCCAAAAGTATTCATTATATGTTGAATGCTTAGCAGGACAGGAAAATTGTCCAATAAACACACTAATCAAGAGAACATCTCTGGTCATCCTTACTGCCTCTGATCACTAAACACAAATGTTTAATTTGTAAATGATGTCTGAGTGTTGGGGTGTGCCCCTGGCTATCCATAAATTAAAAAAACAAGAAAATGGTGCCGTCTGGTTTGCTTAATATAAGGAATTTGAAATGATTTATACTTTTACTTTTACTTTTGATACTTAAGTATATTTAAAACCAAATACTTTTAGACTTTTACTCCAGTAGTATTTTACTGGGTGACTTTCCCTTTTACTTGAGTCATTTTCTATTAACGTATCTTTACTTTTACTCAAGAATGACAATTGGTTACATTTTCCACCACTGCTTATAGAAAGGGTGAAATACAAATAAAAACTATAATCTATGATGAGATGAATAGTTTGTCAAGGAAATATATTTCTACAAATTATTAGTTGTGAAGTTATTAATGCTTTAGAGTTTAACAGTGGTGTGACCATGACAACTCACTTTCACCCTGTAAGTTGTTTGATGTGGTGGCTGAGAGATATTTATTTGGGAAGCTGAACATGTTGTAGCATTGACAATTCACTCATAAAGTCACTGATGATCTAACCTCTCATTTAATATGAACGGTCGTCGTCGCCGTGTACACGATAAGAGAAAGAAATAAGTGAATTCCAAAAAAGAGGCCTAATGAAGGAAGTAGACTTCTGACGCTCACATGACCAGATACAGAATTTCAATTTGAGTAGCGGAGGCGTGGAGGGGATGGAGAGGAGAGGAGAGGCAGTCTGTCGGTGTTGTATGTCTTTGATACCCCACTGAGCACAGCCTTCTCCCGGCTGTGCTGCCTAATTTGTTCCCCCTGCCGTATCTCGCCCCCTCCGAGTCCCCGTTTAGCATTATTAATGAAATTACACCCACTAAACTTTATTTCCCTGTTTTAATGAATTTCTCCCTACTCCGTTTCATTTTAACTATTTTAAAAGTACTTATTGTGTACGCATATCTTGCTCTCTCTCTTCTCGCTCTCTTCTCGCTTTCTTTCCTCTCTCTCTCTCTCCTCGTTCGTTCTCTCCCTGTGCTTGTAAGTGCGGGTGAAACATAACAGAATGAAAGGGGGAAACTTGCCATTTAGAAACAGAAGCATCAGGTTAATGATTACATTTTTTCAATTAAGATAAAGGACCAGTCTGCATGTTGACCTGGGGGCCCTGCCGCACATCAAAGAAACACCACCTACTGTTTGTGTACTGAAGAATGTCATTTCAAACACATTTATACATTTGTGAGGGTGTGTGCGTGTGTGTTTCTCTCCCTCTCCATCTCAGTGCTCTGATAGTTAGCGTGCTCTTGTATCCAGACCATTATTAGCTGTGTAGATAAGTCCTTTACCCAAGCACTGGAGGCCTTGCTCCCTCTACCCACAGCAACCCCGCCACAACCCAGAATACAGCATTCTCAGTTCAAAGTTGAATCAGCCAAATGTCAAATTTGCTCAAACCTGATTAATCTAATTTACTGTCGGGTATTTCTCCTCCCCCTCTACCATTTCCATATTCTCTCAGTTCAGTTGAAACTATGTATGAAATTACATGCATTTCGCTACACTCGCATTAACATCTGCTAACCATGTGTGTGTGACCTATAACATTTGATTTGATTTGAAATGACCTCATGTTAGATCAAAGTAATTAGGTAAACTACTTGAATATGCTAATTAATGGAAGATTACAAAGCTGCTGATGAGTATGAATATGTTGTGTGTAAAGGAATATTACAAAGCTGATGAGTATGAATATGTTGTGTGTAAAGGGAAGATTACAAAGCTGCTGATGAGTATGAATATGTTGTGTGTAAAGGGAAGATTACAAAGCTGCTGATGAGTATGAATATGTTGTGTGTAAAGGGAAGATTACAAAGCTGATGATGAGTATGAATATGTTGTGTGTAAAGGGAAGATTACAAAGCTGCTGATGAGTATGAATATGTTGTGTGTAAAGGGAAGATTACAAAGCTGATGAGTATGAATATGTTGTGTGTAAAGGGAAGATTACAAAGCTGCTGATGAGTATGAATATGTTGTGTGTAAAGGCAAGATTACAAAGCTGATGATGAGTATGAATATGTTGTGTGTAAAGGGAAGATTACAAAGCTGATGATGAGTATGAATATGTTGTGTGTAAAGGGAAGATTACAAAGCTGATGATGAGTATGAATATGTTGTGTGTAAAGGGAAGATTACAAAGCTGATGAGTATGAATATGTTGTGTGTAAAGGGAAGATTACAAAGCTGATGATGAGTATGAATATGTTGTGTGTAAAGGGAAGATTACAAAGCTGATGATGAGTATGAATATGTTGTGTGTAAAGGGAAGATTACAAAGCTGATGATGAGTATGAATATGTTGTGTGTAAAGGGAAGATTACAAAGCTGATGAGTATGAATATGTTGTGTGTAAAGGGAAGATTACAAAGCTGATGATGAGTATGAATATGTTGTGTGTAAAGGGAAGATTACAAAGCTGATGATGAGTATGAATATGTTGTGTGTAAAGGGAAGATTACAAAGCTGATGATGAGTATGAATATGTTGTGTGTAAAGGGAAGATTACAAAGCTGATGATGAGTATGAATATGTTGTGTGTAAAGGGAAGATTACAAAGCTGATGATGAGTATGAATATGTTGTGTGTAAAGGGAAGCAAGACGAGTGCTACGGCTCACTCAGCACTATTAAACCCCTCTGTTTTTTAGCTACTGCCTCGTCTGCTACTTTCATCTCTCTGCTATGGTTCTTGTCTCAGAGAATTACTGATCTTTTATCTGTTGAGTCAAACAGATAGGCTAATTCATTCAGCATGGCTTATTGTTCAAGTGTTCTATTGAGACAAAAATATTCATTGTATCCTTTTTCTCACCTTTCCACTTACATTTCCTCATCAAACAAGCGATGATTGAGATGATAATAATGACAATGGTGATTATAGTGTGCTAGTAATACTAATAGTGATTATGGCTGTAATAGTTAGTAATAGTAATAGAAATAGTAGCAGTAGTGATGGTCTCCTATGAGTGTGCTTAGTGCTCAGTGCAGTGTGTCTTGAAGGAGCCTATCTCAGTCCTTTCTGTTGGTAGCCTAGCATTGCCCCCTACTGAAACCTCAGCTGCTTCTCTTCTCTCTGTCGCTCCTCATCCTCGTCCTCCTCTTGTCTCTGTCGCTCCTCATCCTCTACTCTCTCTCTCTCTCCTCATCCTCCTCTTCTCTCTCTCTCCTGTTCCTCCTCTTGTCTCTGTCGCTCCTCATCCTCCTCTCTCTCTCCTGTTCCTCCTCTTGTCTCTGTCGCTCCTCATCCCCTACTCTCGCTCTCTCTCCTCATCCTCCTCTTCTCTCTCTCTCTCCTCATCTCCCTCTACTCTCTCTCTCTCCTCATCCTCCTCTTCTCTCTCTCTCCTGTTCCTCCTCTTGTCTCTGTCGCTCCTCATCCTCTACTCTCTCTCTCTCCTCATCCTCCTCTTCTCTCTCTCTCCTGTTCCTCCTCTTGTCTCTGTCGCTCCTCATCCTCTTCTCTCTCTCTCTCCTCATCCTCCTCTTCTCTCTCTCTCCTGTTCCTCCTCTTGTCTCTGTCGCTCCTCATCCTCTTCTCTCTCTCTTTCTCTCCTCATCTCCCTCTTCTCTCTGTCTCTCCTCATCCTCCTCTTCTCTCTCTCCTGTTCCTCCTCTACTCTCCGTCTCTCCTCATCCTCCACTTCTCTCTCTCTCTCTCTCTCCTCATCTCCCTCTTCTCTCTCTCTCCTGTTCCTCCTCTTGTCTCTGTCGCTCCTCATCCTCCACTTCTCTATCTCTCTCCTCATCTCCCTCTTCTCTCTCTCTCCTCATCCTCCACTTCTCTCTCTCTCCTTATCCTCATCTTCTCTCTCTCCACGTCCTCCTCTTCTCTCTGTTTCTCCTCATCCTCCTATTCGCTCTCTCTCTCTCCTGTTCCTCCTCTTTTCTCTGTCTTTCCTCCTCTTCTCTCTGTCTTTCCTCATCCTCCTCTTCTCTCTCTCTCTCTCTCCTCATCCTCCTCTTCTCTCTCTCTCTCTCTCCTCATCTTTCTCTACTCTCTGTCTCTCCTCCTCCTCTTCTCTTTGTCAGTAGTTCCTCACAGACACAGCCCTGTCTGTGATGACCAGTTCACCCTTTACCCAGGGAGAGGCAGAGAACGACACATGTTGACATTCCTGAATTATTACACCACTTCAGATGTTCAGTCAGGAGCATTCCTCTCTCTCTTCCCTTCCCTTCTCTCTCTCTCTCTCTCTCTCTCTCTTCCCTCCTCCCTCCCCCTCTCTCTTACCCCCTCTCTCTCTTCCCTTCTCTCTCTCTCTCTTCCCTTCTCTCCCCCCTCTCTCTTACACCCTCTCTCTCTCTCTCTCTCTCTCTCTCTCTCTCTCTCTCCCTCTCTCTCTCTCTCTCTCTCTTTCCATCTATCCATCTCTCCCTTCCCTATGTATCAATGCTTCAGCTGAAGTATTTGGTATTTTTTTGTTTGTTGGCATTTCATTAGGATCCCCATTAGCTGTTGCAAAAGCAGCAGCTACTCTTCCACACATAATATGAAACATGACATAATACAGAACATCAATAGACAAGAACAGCTCAAGAAAAGAACTACATACATTTAAAACAAGAAGATATAACTAAAATGTTCTGTACTGACTCAATACTGAGAAAAACAAAGAGAGACCTTCAGGCCTTTATCATTTAACGTTTCATATATATCACATTTACTTTCGGGGACTGTGAAAAGACCCCTGGTGGCATGACTGGTGGGGTAAGTGTGTGTGTCAGTGCTGTATGTATGTTTACTATGCAAACAATTTGGATTTTTCAACACATCAATGTTTCTTATAAAAACAAGCAGTCAGTTTCTCCTCTACTTTTAGTCAAGAGAGACTGGCATGCATAGTATTTTTGATATTAGTTCTCTGATTTCATTGAAGAGCAACACGTGCTGCTCTGTTCTGGGCCAGCTGCAGGTTTTCTAGGTCCTTCTTTGCAGCACCTGACAATAATCAAGATAAGATAAAACTAAATCCTGCAGGACTTGCTTTGTGAAGTGGCGTCTAAAAAGGAAAGGCTGAGCATCTCTTCATCACGGACCGACCTCGTCCCATCTTGACAAGTATTGAATCTATATGTTTTGATCATGACAGTTTACAATCCAAGTCATTTAGTCTCCTCAACTGCTCAACAGCCACATTATTCATTATCCGATTCAGCCGAGGTGAGTTGCACCAAATACAACGCTTTTCCTTTTAGAGATGTTCTGTACTTGAGCTTTGACAGCTATTGGAAGAGAGAGAACAGAGAGAAGCATCAACCCTTACCTGCCCCCTCCTTCCTTTGTCACCACTAAAGTGAGGTCAGTGGGGGTCACCCTTGAAATGCTTTATGAGTGTGTGTGTGTGTGTGTGTGTGTGTGTGTGTGTGTGTGGGGGTGGGTGGTTGTGTTTGATCAGAGTCCTGTGTAAAGTGTGTTGGTCTTCGCTATCACAATTTGTTTGTGGTTGTATTAAGATGTGAACCTTTACATATTACAATGAGTGTTATAAATACTTGCGGATTGGTTAACAGTATGCCTATGAGTGTGCCCGTGGTGGTGTTCCATCTCTCTCCCCTGGCGTGGGGTGCGTCTGGGCCGCCCCTGGGTTTTGGGAGCCTGCTGTTTAAATCCTCAAAGTCACTGGGCCGCTCCGTGCCAAAGCTGGCCGCCTCAGTCCAGAAGTAATCCAGCGCAAATTCCTTCAGCCTCAGTATCACAGGCCCCGCGCTGTGGAAAGGCAAGCTGCCAGGGTGTGTAGTGTGTGTAGTGTGTGTTTGAATGTGCTTGTGTGTGTGCATATGTGTTTGAGTGTGTGTGAGTGTTAAGAGTGTGTGTGTGTGGGTACACACTCAAGTCTGTGCTTTTGTGTATGTGTGTGTGTGTGTGTTTGTGTGTGTGCGCGTGTGTGTGTGGGTGTGAATGTGTGTGTGTGCACCTGTATACGCCTGTGTGAGTGTCTGTGTAGCAGAGAGCCTCTGCTGCTGCTTGCCAGGCTCCAGCCAGCTGACATTCAGCGGGACTTTCTTGCCTCTCCTCCTGGCGTGTCTCCCAGGCAGCCAGCGATTTGTTGGCCACAGAGCCAGGAGAAAGAGGAGGCCCTCCATTCTCCTGGTTGAACATCCCCGTGTGCTCATCCCCCAGTGATAAAACATTTGTCTCTTTACGAGTGGGTTAGGTTCTGAAGGGAGGGAGGAGAAGGAGGGAGAGGAAGGATGTCAGGGAAGGAAGAAAGGGATTGTACACCGTTTTTCACAGGTTTACCACTGTCTTCCTCTTTCTGGTTTTCTCTCCTTCACCTGTAACACACTTCCCTTTTAACTCAGGATGGTGCCACTTGTGTTTCTGGAGAGGTTATGTTGGTCTCTTCTTGCTCAGGATATCAAACTCAGAGCAGCGTCTTTTCACCATACACTCAGATCACAATGCTGCTCTGTAATTCATGATCTCTGTGCCTTTAAAGACCAACGCTACACCCCTATAATCAGACTGTTGATCTAACTGAACTGTAATGGGTAGAAATGCTGAACACGACATAATGTCTTGAACGTTGACATTTAATGAGTTGCCTGTCTGTCTTTCCCTCATTCTCACTTTGACGTTAATAAACCTGAACATTATTAAATCCTATTTAAAGAGGGCTGGGTTTGAGAAAGGCTTTGGAGAGACAATAAAACCTTCCTGCTTCTGTACTGTTTTTAATGTTCACAGCATCTCGCCGACGTTCGTGTTTAAATGCTATCTGGAATGAATTGCTTTTACAAAGCTGTGTGTGTGTGTTTGTGAAGGGTGTGTGTGTGTGTGTGTGTGTGTGTGTGTGTGTGTGTGTGTGTGTGTGGTTTGTCTCTGCATGGTAATGTGTAGCTGAGGTGTACATTGTGTGTGATTGGGAGTGTGTATGCCCATATGCTTGGTGTACATCTGTGTGTGTTTGGTGAATGTGCTTGTAATGTTGTGTGTAGTAGAGGTGTCCATTGTGTGTGCACGTGTGCGTGGGTGTGTTTGTGAGTGTCCCAACATCAAACAACAAACAGCCAGGAGACGCACAGAAGCAATTGTATCCTGATTAAAATGATGCGTGTTTGTCGTTGTGTGTTTACGCGGAGTGGAGTATTATACTGCTACAGCATGTGAATCAGGTTTAAGCCGATCCACACTCCTGTTCCATCTATTTAAAAATGATGCGCTATCATTATATCAGCTTTTCCTCCATGTGAAATAGGATATACTGTACACTCTTCTATTCCCCCGTGGAGATGCTCCTTACACATTAGATCACCAGGGGCCATTCGTGATGGGACTCAATGGGCAGCGGGGTCAACATCCAAACAGAAAGAGGAGTTAGGACGTAAAACCCCGGGAACAGAACCAACCCAAACACATTCTGGTTAAAGAGTCTGCATCCCAAATGATTCCCTATCCCCTTCGTAGTGCATTACTTCACCCTATTCTCCCTGGGCAACGGTAGTGCGCTGCATAGCAAATGGGGTGCAATTTGGGACAGCTTGCTCAGACGGTAAGTCAGACGCGCCATTTTCACCATTTTTTGTATAAAATGTCAGCTAATGCAGTGTGTGCTGGCGCCAGCGGTGTGTAAGGCTGTACGGTGGTACTGTCAGTAATGTGTTTATATAATATCCTTCACATTCCATGCTAAGAGCCTCCAACTCTACCAACTTCATTCAAGCAGGACACGCAGTCACACACACACATGTAAGCACACACACACACACACACACACACACACACACACACACACACACACAGACACACACACACACACACACACACGCACACACACACACACACACACACACACACACACACACACAAATACAGAATTGTGTGCAAACACAGACGAGACTGAGCGCACACAGACACACGCACACGCAGACACTTCTCCATTCTCATTTACCTGTTGTGCCCCAACATTACTGAGGGGATCGCTACACACAACACTACTCCAGTCATAGCCCTGTTATAGACCTGTGATCTAGTCCTGTGTTATAGCCCTGTTATAGACCTGTGATCTAGTCCTGTGTTATAGACCTGGACTATAGCCCTGTTATAGACCTGTGTTTTAGCGCTGTTATAGACCTGTGTTATAGCCCTGTTATAGACCTGTGTTATAGCCCTGTTATAGACCTGTGCTATAGCCCTGTTATAGACCTGTGCTATAGTCCTGTTATAGACCTGTGTTATAGCCCTGTTATAGACCTGTGATATAGCCCTGTTATAGACCTGTGCTATAGTCCTGTGTTATAGACCTGGGCTATAGCCCTGTTATAGACCTGTGTTATAGCCCTGTTATAGACCTGTGTTATAGCCCTGTTATAGACCTGTGTTATAGTCCTGTGTTATAGACCTGTGTTATAGCCCTGTTATAGACCTGTGTTATAGCCCTGTTATAGACCTGTGTTATAGCCCTGTTATAGACCTGTGTTATAGTCCTGTGTTATAGACCTGTGTTATAGCCCTGTTATAGACCTGTGTTATAGCCCTGTTATAGACCTGTGCTATAGCCATGTTATGGACCTGTGCTATAGCCATGTTATAGACCTGTGTTATAGCCCTGTTATAGACCTGTGTTATAGTCCTGTGTTATAGTCCTCTGTTACAGTCCTGTGTTATAGCCCTGTTATAGACCTGTGTTATAGTCCTGTGTTATAGTCCTGTGTTATAGACCTCTGTTATAGACCTGTGTTATAGTCCTGTGTTATAGACCTGTGTTATAGTCCTGTGTTATAGACCTGTGTTATAGTCCTGTGTTATAGACCTGTGTTATAGACCTGTGTTATAGACCTGTGCTATAGGCCTGTTATAGGCCTGTGTTACAGTCCTGTGTTACAGTCCTGTGTTATAGTCCTGTGTTACAGTCCTGTGTTATAGTTCTGTGTTACAATCCTGTGTTACAGCCCTGTGTTATAGTCCTGTGTTACAGTCCTGTGTTATAGTCCTGTGTTACAGTCCTGTGTTACAGTCCTGTGTTACAGTCCTGTGTTATAGTTCTGTGTTACAGTCCTGTGTTAAAGCCCTGTGTTATAGTCCTGTGATACAGTCCTGTGTTATAGTTCTGTGTTACAGTCCTGTGTTACAGTCCTGTGTTATAGTTCTGTGTTACAGTCCTGTGTTACAGCCCTGTGTTATAGTCCTGTGTTACAGTCCTGTGTTATAGTTCTGTGTTACAGTCCTGTGTTACAGTCCTGTGTTATAGTCCTGTGTTACAGTCCTGTGTTATAGTTCTGTGTTACAGTCCTGTGTTATAGTTCTGTGTTACAGTCCTGTGTTACAGCCCTGTGTTATAGTCCTGTGTTACAGCCCTGTGTTATAGTCCTGTGTTACAGTTCTGTGTTACAGTCCTGTGTTATAGTCCTGTGTTACAGTCCTGTGTTATAGTTCTGTGTTACAGTCCTGTGTTACAGCCCTGTGTTATAGTCCTGTGTTACAGTTCTGTGTTACAGTTCTGTGTTATAGTCCTGTGTTATAGTCCTGTGTTACAGTTCTGTGTTACAGTCCTGTGTTATAGTCCTGTGTTACAGTTCTGTGTTACAGTTCTGTGTTACAGTCCTGTGTTACAGTCCTGTGTTATAGTCCTGTGTTATAGTCCTGTGTTACAGTTCTGTGTTACAGTCCTGTGTTACAGTTCTGTGTTACAGTCCTGTGTTATAGTCCTGTGTTATAGTCCTGTGTTATAGTCCTGTGTTATAGTCCTGTGTTACAGTCCTGTGTTATAGTCCTGTGTTATAGTCCTGTGTTATAGTCCTGTGTTACAGTCCTGTGTTATAGTCCTGTGTTATAGTCCTGTGTTATAGTCCTGTGTTACAGTTCTGTGTTATAGTCCTGTGTTATAGTCCTGTGTTATAGTCCTGTGTTACAGTTCTGTGTTATAGTCCTGTGTTACAGTTCTGTGTTATAGTTCTGTGTTACAGTCCTGTGTTATAGTCCTGTGTTATTGTCCTGTGTTATAGTCCTGTGTTACAGTCCTGTGTTATAGTTCTGTGTTACAGTTTTGTGTTATAGTCCTGTGTTATAGTCCTGTGTTATAGTTCTGTGTTACAGTCCTGTGTTACAGTTCTGTGTTACAGTCCTGTGTTATAGTCCTGTGTTATAGTCCTGTGTTATAGTCCTATGTTATAGTCCTGTGTTATTGTCCTGTGTTATAGTCCTGTGTTATAGTCTTGTGTTACAGTCCTGTGTTATAGTTCTGTGTTACAGTCCTGTGTTATAGTCCTGTGTTAAAGTCCTGTGTTATAGTCCTGTGTTATAGCCCTGTGTTATAGTTCTGTGTTATTGTCCTGTGTTATAGTCCTGTGTTATAGTCCTGTGTTATAGTCCTGTGTTATAGTCCTGTGTTACAGTTCTGTGTTATAGTCCTGTGTTACAGTTCTGTGTTATAGTTCTGTGTTACAGTCCTGTGTTATAGTCCTGTGTTATAGTCCTGTGTTACAGTTCTGTGTTATAGTCCTGTGTTACAGTTCTGTGTTATAGTTCTGTGTTACAGTCCTGTGTTATAGTCCTGTGTTATTGTCCTGTGTTATAGTCCTGTGTTACAGTCCTGTGTTATAGTTCTGTGTTACAGTTCTGTGTTATAGTCCTGTGTTAAAGTTCTGTGTTACAGTCCTGTGTTATAGTTCTGTGTTACAGTCCTGTGTTATTGTCCTGTGTTATAGTCCTGTGTTACAGTCCTGTGTTATAGTCCTGTCTTATAGTCCTGTGTTATAGTCCTGTGTTACAGTCCTGTGTTATAGTCCTGTGTTATAGTCCTGTGTTATAGTCCTGTGTTACAGTCCTGTGTTATAGTTCTGTGTTACAGTCCTGTGTTATAGTCCTGTGTTATAGTCCTGTGTTATAGTCCTGTGTTATTGTCCTGTGTTATAGTCCTGTGTTATAGTTCTGTGTTATAGTTCTGTGTTATAGTCCTGTGTTATAGTTCTGTGTTATAGTTCTGTGTTACAGTTCTGTGTTATAGTCCTGTGTTATAGTCCTGTGTTATAGTTCTGTGTTACAGTTCTGTGTTATAGTCCTGTGTTATAGTCCTGTGTTATAGTTCTGTGTTAGAGTTCTGTGTTATAGCCCTGTGTTATAGTTCTGTGTTATTGTCCTGTGTTACAGTTCTGTGTTACAGTCCTGTGTTACAGTCCTGTGTTATAGTTCTGTGTTACAGTCCTGTGCTATAGTCCTGTGTTACAGCCCTGTGTTATAGTTCTGTGTTACAGTCCTGTGCTATAGTCCTGTGTTACAGCCCTGTGTTACAGTCCTGTGTTACAGTTCTGTGTTACAGTCCTGTGTTATAGTCCTGTGTTACAGTTCTGTGTTACAGTCATGTGTTACAGTTCTGTGTTACAGTCCTGTGTTATAGTCCTGTGTTACAGTTCTGTGTTACAGTCATGTGTTACAGTTCTGTGTTATAGTCCTGTGTTATAGTCCTGTGTTACAGTTCTATGTTATAGGTCTGTGTTATAGTCCTGTGTTATAGTCCTGTGTTACAGTCCTGTGTTATAGTCCTGTGTTACAGTTCTGTGTTATAGTCCTGTGTTATAGTCCTGTGTTATAGTCCTGTGTTACAGTTCTGTGTTATAGTTCTGTGTTATAGTTCTGTGTTATAGTCCTGTGTTACAGTTCTGTGTTACAGTCCTGTGTTACAGTTCTGTGATATTGTCCTGTGTTAAAGTTCTGTGTTATAGTCCTGTGTTATAGTCCTGTGTTATAGTCCTGTGTTATAGTCCTGTGTTATAGTCCTGTGTTATAGTCCTGTGTTATAGTTCTGTGTTATAGTCCTGTGTTATAGTCCTGTGTTATAGTCCTGTGTTATAGTCTTGTGTTATAGTCCTGTGTTATAGTCCTGTGTTATAGTTCTGTGTTACAGTCCTGTGTTACAGTCCTGTGTTTCAGTCCTGTGTTATAGTCCTGTGTTATTGTCCTGTGTTATAGTCCTGTGTTACAGTCCTGTGTTATAGTTCTGTGTTACAGTTCTGTGTTACAGTCCTGTGTTATAGTCCTGTGTTATAGTTCTGTGTTATAGTCCTGTGTTATAGTCCCCTGTTACAGTCCTGTGTTACAGTCCTGTGTTACAGTCCTGTGTTATAGTCCTGTGTTATAGTTCTGTGTTATAGTCCTGTGTTATAGTCCTGTGTTATAGTTCTGTGTTACAGTCCTGTGTTATAGTCCTGTGTTATTGTCCTGTGTTATAGTCCTGTGTTACAGTCCTGTGTTATAGTTCTGTGTTACAGTTCTGTGTTATAGTCCTGTGTTATAGTCCTGTGTTATAGTTCTGTGTTACAGTCCTGTGTTACAGTTCTGTGTTATTGTCCTGTGTTATATTCCTGTGTTATAGTTCTGTGTTATAGTCCTGTGTTATAGTCCTGTGTTATAGTCCTGTGTTACAGTCCTGTGTTACAGTTCTGTGTTACAGTCCTGTGTTACAGTTCTGTGTTACAGTCCTGTGTTATAGTCCTGTGTTATAGTCCTGTGTTATAGTCCTGTGTTATTGTCCTGTGTTATAGTCCTGTGTTATAGTCCTGTGTTATAGTCCTGTGTTATTGTCCTGTGTTATAGTCCTGTGTTACAGTCCTGTGTTATAGTTCTGTGTTACAGTTCTGTGTTATAGTCCTGTGCTATAGTCCTGTGTTATAGTTCTGTGTTACAGTTCTGTGTTATAGTCCTGTGTTATAGTCTTGTGTTATAGTTCTGTGTTACAGTCCTGTGTTACAGTCCTGTGTTATAGTCCTGTGTTATAGTCCTGTGTTATTGTCCTGTGTTATAGTCCTGTGTTACAGTCCTGTGTTACAGTCCTGTGTTATAGTCCTGTGTTATAGTCCTGTGTTATAGTCCTGTGTTATTGTCCTGTGTTATAGTCCTGTGTTACAGTCCTGTGTTATAGTTCTGTGTTACAGTTCTGTGTTATAGTCCTGTGTTATAGTCCTGTGTTATAGTTCTGTGTTATAGTCCTGTGTTATAGTCCTGTGTTATAGTTCTGTGTTACAGTCCTGTGTTACAGTCCTGTGTTATACAGGCTGTAGTTGAGGAGAGCTCTGGGAAGGGGACGTCAGTCTCCAAGAGGTTTGGGTGTTGTTTTTAACCCCATCCATCATCGTCATGCCTCCTCAGACAACTGACTGTGGCGCTAAGGGCCTCTGATACCATTACAGCTCTGTTGTATACTTCTGGACATTACTCGAGGGAGAGGGGGATGGGGGATGGGGGATGGGGGGAAGGTTTGAGGGACTAGTATGACAGAACCATTTGCTATGTGCCATAGTGGCCTTGGAAGTCCATTTTCCCCTGATATTCATCAGAACATTACACCTACAGGTGATAATGGAGGACTGTGTTTGAATAAAAGATGAGAATCTGATAAACAGTAAAAAGGGGGTTTCACATACAATGTGATCACATCTGCCCATTTTTCTAGTATCCCCAGTATCTTTTCTGCAGTACAAAGTAGCCCACAGACCCATGCAGACAAAGCCCATGTTAGGCTGCATGCCAGAGAGTTGTGGAGCAGAGCTGGATGGAGAGGGGCAGCTCTTTGTGGCGCTGCCATTATCCGACTCTCTCTCTGCCCATCTTGCCAATGCTCCTGCCCACGTCTTGCCAGCGCTGCTCCTCCTCTCTTCTTCTTCTCTTCTCCTCTTCTCTCCTCCAGCCACCGCTCCATCTGTTGCTTTGGTATGGACATCTTCCCTCCTCAATGTGTCTCTGTGCCACAGCAGTAGAAGCTGTGACTCCATCTTGGATCCAACTGCCTCCTTGGCTGCACTGGAGCAGATGTCAGAGAGACTCGCAGAACAAGGAAACAACGGCACAGTCGCCGTCTCAGGATAATCCGCTGTGGAAATTACCTTTAACTGAAAAATGTTTATTTTTCCAAAGTGTGATAAATAACTATTTTTCAATAAAGCTTTTCCACCCCTATAGATGGCCTTTACGGCGATAAATAAAATAGGAACGTGACAATGGGAGTCTGAGGCCTCTATGAAGGGGGAATCAGCAGCGAAGTCAAAAGGCATTGAGCTTCACTGGGAGCCATTGTCTGCGTTGACACCCTAATCCTTGCCACAGCCATGCAGGTGTTGTGCACCGTTCAGGTGCTTTGAGGCAGCTTTCAGCATGTCGTGATTGCTCCTCTGTATCCCCACTGATGTCTCTACAAGGAAACAGTGGATCAGTGTTTCACTGTTTCAGCGGCCCGCTGTCATCTGTCACACAGCCGCCGAGAGAGCCACATTTACAGCACAAAGATCCCCTTAGACTGCCTTTGTGATGGCATTGTGCCGGAGCCCCTTTCTCACCAGCACCATAATGATCTGCGATTAAGTCCTTTACAGGTGTTAGAATGGTGGGTGTCAGTCGAACAGTCGAGCGGGGGCACAGGTAAGCCCCACAAGCCACAAAGATGAGCAGCGGTGGAGGAAGTAAAGTATTTCTGATTTGTGTTTATCGCAACGCATGAGGTGTCAACCTCAAAGAGACAGGGAAGGAACGAGAGGGAGAAAGAGAGGCATATGCAAAATATATATCTGTTTATTCTATTATTCCCACTGCGTCTTATTGTCACCTTGACACGCTTAGAATTCATGTGAGACGAAGGGGTTGGGGTTTGTTTTTTTGGGAGCTTACAAAACGCAATCTGTTTACCTTTTCCCCAAAGCGTGGGGTTGAATACCTGTGTGTCTGCTCTAAGACGTGGCTTATTCAATTTGATGAGTAAAAAGTGTCTTAACGCTTTATCTGGTCTTTGTGTCGGCCCGTCGGTATCTGCTCCCAGCCAGGCAGACGCTCTCCTCCTCAGGAAGCCAACAGCGGAGAGAAAGATAAACAGCGACGCCATGTTTTCCTCCCTTCCCTCCCCCCTCCCCCTCTTCTTTCTCTCTCTCCCTTCTTTTTAGGATATGCAGTCATACACCCATAGCCTTTGATAATTGTGTAGTCACTCAAAAATCCCAAATGAAACCTCTGAGTTTGTCATATCCCCGGTAGGAGTGACAAGAGGGAAACATGTTTCACATTGCTGATCTCTGTGTTGCTGTTTTCTCTTTTTTGGCGGATCTGGGGGAATGATGGATAGGCAGTTTGATCAGTTTGATCTGATGGTTTTCTTCCGCAATATTTTGATTAAACAAAGTAAAAGAAAGTAGCCAGACATGTTTTATCAGTAGGGATGGACACATGGACCTGGGGCCCATCTCTCTGACTTTGCAGCACAGGGACATTATTGCCTACTGGGAAACTATAACTATATGCAAAGAAAAGTATTTCTCCTTGTTGACCATATTGAATATGTAACCTATGACGTAATCTGTCGTTTTTTTTTCATTTCTTGTTGATACCGTACCTGCTTTTTACATTTCTTATCTTATACCACTTTCATGCAGGTTTTGTAGTTTCCTTCTAGAGGGTGTATGGAAATTCTGTGTCTCTCTGACATTGGGCTTTTTCCAGTTTTAGTTGTGAGATGTATATTTGTGATTTATCTTTCATAATAAGACGGTTCCTCTGGGTTAGATACTGTGGTTTGTATTCCTCTACTTTCCTTCAGAAGAACTGTGTGTTCGATGGACCAAAGGAGAATCAGGATCCCAAGTTATTGTTATTCAAAGCTACATCCAAGGGCATTGAGACGCAGAGACAAAGTTAGCCAGAGAGAGATCTCTGTGCTGTGTCAGCACTGAGCTTAAACGACTGCAAAGATTAATCAAAGGAAAACACACAGGCGTGCAGGCAAACGCACACACACACACACAAACAACACACCAGCTCATATGCACCCCCCCCCCACACACGTGCGCACACACAGCGCACGTACCCCACAGTTGTATATCTCAGCTTCCCAGCAGTTCAAAGTGTGGTTGGTTTGAAACAGATTAAAAACTGTCTATGAAGTGATGTATTGCAATTGTCATAGCGAGGGAGGCAGAGATCTTTTTTTTGGAAAAAAAAAATCCCTTCTTCTTCCCACCGCTATCAGCATGAGATGGAAAACTCACTAATCCTGCCGTGGTCGCGTTTGCATCGGTGGCAAATAAACAAAAGCACACCATTTTTCATCTCTGGCTGCTCTATTAGACAGGGATGGGGAGGAGAAATGGGGAGGAATAGAGGAGAAGAGAGAGAGGGAAGAGAGAGAGAGAGGGAAGGAAGAGAGAGAGAGAGAGAGAGAGAGAGGGAAGACAGACCTGGTGGTGTCAGAGATATGACAGGTGATGTTTGGCATTGGTTAAAGAACACTAGTGTGATGTGTTCCTTTAATCAATTCATCCTGTCTGTCTGTCTGTCTGTCTGTCTGTCTGTCTGTCTGTCTGTCTGTCTGTCTGTCTGTCTGTCTGTCTGTCTGTCTGTCTGTCTGTCTGTCTGTCTGTATGCAGTCCTGAGGTTGGAGATGCTAAGTTGTCCTCTGAATATGAAAAAAAAACATGTATTTTATTGTACTTAGATCATTTTTCATACAAGGAGTACTAGTGAAGAGAGTTATACGTACAGTATATGAAGTGAAGTTGGACATTTACCTGAATCCCTCTTCAATCTGAGGCCTGTAGCTACTACGTGTCATCCAGGCCTGCCCCCAGCCACAATGATGTTGATGCTCTGTGTAGCAGCAGGTACAGCACGTCCTGTGGGGTTTTGGTGTGCCTAAAACTTGGTGCTTTACTGATAACCATCCTCAGAAATACCTTAGTGGACAATGAGTCAAATTGTCCACCCTTGTCACTAATTTCTTTGCGGTATCCTGCTCCTCCAGAGTTGTTTTGTTTTCCCAAATAACATCACCTCTCACATCATAATCATCATCTGCAAGCAAGACGTGGCCGTGTCGACAAACTGCTCGGAGAAACGATTTCACATCTGACGCTATCAGACGGCTCTTCCGCACACGTTGAAAACAATTTGTCGATTAGCTGTGGGTAAACGTGTGGCCCTTCCTCTTTCTTCCCCCTGACCCGTGTGAAATGAGATTAGCCATTGAAGGCGGGCAGCAGTGACAATCAGAGCATCAGATCAATACTACTGCTTATCTCTCTGCTTCCTCTTCTCTGCTTTACACTCAAATACAGTAATGCACCTGGAGCAGAGACCGCGTGTGTCCTGATTCGATTAGACATGTTACTGTACACACACACACACACACACACACACACACACAGGCACACACACGCGCACACACATGCGCACACACACGTGCACACGCACACACACACACACACACACGCACACGCACATGCACACACGCGCACACACGCACACACGCACACTTGCACACACCCACACACACGCACACTCGCACACACACGCACGCACACACGCACACACGCACACTCGCACGCACACACACGCACGCACACGCACGCACACACACGCACACACGCACTCGCACACACACACACACACGCACACACACACAGAGAGAGAGAGAGATAAGAGATGCGGTAACACCTCTCCTCCTTCTGCCTTTTGGAATAGAGAGGATAAAGACAACTAACTCTGTGTTTTGGATTTGGTTCTCTGACTGTCGTGGAGTACTGGATGTTTATTGGAGAACTGTCACTTTTCTAGAATATTAAATGGTCTATGGTATTTTCTGGCGTGTGGATATCTTCCTTTGAGCACTCTCTCTCCCTCCCTACCTCCTTCCCCGTCTCTCTCTGTAGACGTTATGTATTTTATAAATGATGCTGCTGTCCCTGTCAGTGAGTGGCTGGGGAGCAGGCCCTCCTGTCCAGATGATTTGGGATGCAGTGAGGGGGCTGGGCCATCCGCTCTCTCTACCCGGTAAATAATTATAATTCCCCTGCTCACTGCGGTGGCTGGACACTTCCATAATTACATTGTCAGAGGGCTGGATGATTAGGGAGAGGCTGTGAAGAACGACATTAGGCTAACTGCACTGTGTCTGCATGCAGAGCAGATGACCCCTATCTAACTCTGTCTCCTTTTAATGTGATAGACTAAGCAGGCTTGCGGTGCTGTGATGATGATGATGATGAGGATGCTGGTGTTGATCTGCATCAGTGTGAGGTGCACTTGTGGTTGTTGCCTTCTCAAGTTAGCTCTAGACAATATTCAAATAATCTGGTCAGGGTAATTTTAGCAGGTTGATTTATTAAGTCAGGTTCACTCTGCCGTAGACCAACTTCCCTCCTGACCTTGTAGCTGCATGGCTGCAGATGAGTCCTGCCAAACCCACAGATAATAGACACATTCACTGGAGGAATAAACATCCCCACGCAAACAGACAGCCTGTGTTTTTCCTCCCGTTTATAGAGCTGTACTACTGATAAGTAATTATCCCTGCCAAAGGCAGATTGGGATTCACCACTGAGAAAAATCATCTATTTGTATGATATGTTTGCCATACATAAACCTTTAAAGCATGCATTGCAGACTTGAATTCTCCAGTCTAATAATTCAATTAGTGTATGTGTGTATGTGTGTGTGTGTGTGTGTGTGTGTGTGTGTGTGTGTGTGTGTGTGTGTGTGTGTGTGTGTGTGTGTGTGTGTGTGTGCGTGTGTGCGTGTGTGCGTGTGTGCGTGTGTGCGTGTGTGCGTGCGTGCGTGCGTGTGTGTGTGCATGCGTGTGTGTGGAATCCATTTGGAGTCTTGTATCAGAGGATTTCACTGATCTGCTTCCTTCTGCTGCTTTTCTGAATACTAACAATTTCATAACTAACATTTACTCTCATCACTTTGGATTCAGACGCTAAAAAAGATATTAGGATTGTAGATTTTAATATTAACATGCCTTCTGGTTGGACAATCTTTTCCAGAAAGCACACACTCAATGTCAGCATGGATAGAGTAAAGGATGGTATGGGGAGATTGCGAAATCATTTTCATTTTAAGGCATGCATGAAAATCAAATAGCAGATAATTGAAAGGATTATATATCTCGATAGAGGGCAGATAAAATGATACTGTTAATTCTGTTTGGAATCATTCAACAGCAACTAGCTCAGAAATAATTTTATCCTCCGCAAATCAAACGTGTCACAAAAACACCGTAGGCCAGAGCCTGATTCCAAACCCATCCCTCCGATCTTACCCTTCCTACTTGACTCCCTCTCACAGACCTGTCCAGAATAGTAACAGCTCCACCGAAGCCTCTGTTATGTTTAAAGTTTCCCTCATGCTTCAACATCTCCTAACCAGTCAGTTCTAACAAATTCAAATAAGCTACAGAAAGGCCATGAGAAAAGGTTTGATTTATAGGTTTGGAACGGGGCCGAGGGAGGGCTGAGTGCTTGACTAGTCATGTAAGGCCTAGATCTCACCCGTGGACTAGTTTCCCCGTAGTGTCCCCCAGGTAAAGGCAATAGGGTGGGGCTACATGGCTTACGTGACTGAAGAGCAGGGAGGATTGTCAGGTATGGCTGGGAGGGAGCTTCTGCATGTTCAACAGCTGTGCGACATATAGAGCCTAGAGAGAGGGAGGAGTGGAAGAAGGGCATGATATGGAGGTGTGAACATGTGCATGCACGCGTCAATGCATGTGTGTGTGTGTGTGTGTTTCTGTGTGTGTGTGTGACTACATGTGACATACATTGGTGTGTGTATACCATATTTGAAGTTACCCGGTGACGTGCCCTTTGACTCTTATATCCCCTCGGTAGTGAGATGAGATGCACGCATGACATGTCTGTGTCTCATGGTGTGTCTTAACACACATAAGGATCATACCTCCATGAACACCTATAGCTGGGAGGGACGGAGAGGGTGGAGGTGAGACAGTGTATCCTGTAAACTGTCAAACACTTCAGTCACTCAGTTAGCCAGGAAGGTCATGATACTCTCAGACAGCTCACGCAATCAGTTCCTGACATGTGACATTGAAGGGAAGACATAATGTTTGATATCCTAAGCATGCTACTCTGTTTGATGACATCGGAGTAGTGTTTGTCTGAATTCCAAATAACTCAAATGACATGAAAGTATTTTGGTAAAACTAAAAGCCCTGCCATCACTATGTGTAGACCTGAGAGAGTGAGAGGGAAAGAGAGAGGGAAAGAGAGAGGGAAAGAGAGAGGGAAAGAGAGCAAGGTATGTAGAGAGGGTGTTAGAATCCAGAATCCAGCAGCAGCAGCCGACGGCGAGGAGCAGTAAAATAAACAAACAGATTGGAAGCTTTGAGGATATTCTATCTGAAACTCAGTGGTGCTGAGTATAAATACAGCAGCCTGTAAAGCCGTGTAAATAGGCCTGTGTTTACCTGTCTGCACGGCCCAAATTAATCACCCAGCCTCGCCACCCGCCATGCCGTGGGCCGCCAGGGGAGGACAAGGAGACGAGGAGGAGGAGGGAGAGTGTAAACACGGCTAAAAGCTACTGGTTGGCACCATTTTGTTTTGGTTAGGATACAGCGTGAGTGATTAGGCCCCTCTGCCGCGGTGAAGGGACTGGCAGGAGGGATGGAGGATACTGGTTATGGTGGAGGGCTGTTGTGGGGGAGTGGAGGTGTGTGTGTGTGTGTGTGTGTGTGTGTGTGTGTGTGTGTGTGTGTGTGTGTGTGTGTGTGTGTGTGTGTGTGTGTGTGTGTGTGAAAGTAGGGCCCGTGAGCCTGTTCTCTCTCACTTAGCACCCTCACGTCACTATTGTACCACACCTCAGCTGATAGAGTAAGTAAAGATAAAGTGATCTGTAGAGAATGGGGAAGGCCGTGAGGGTTACGCTGTCTCTTCTGCGTTTCCATTATGCCATTTGGTGTGGTGATGCCGTCACATTTCCATTGACATCATTTGAATTCCGCTGCATGCAGATCAGGCTCGCCGGGGCTTTCAAGTGTATAAAGGAGCTGAGTTTGGATTAGCTGTCCAACGTAACCGCTCCGTACAGGGAAGACTCTAAACGAACCTCATTATCATATGATTTCACATACCTGGCCCGATTAATGTCTCTGGGGTTTTTCACGCTTTTTTTAGAGAGGGGAGGGGAGGGGGTGTAAAATTGTTTAATTTAATATATGCTTGGCTTTTAATCATAAGCCGTGCGTTGCATTTTAAGGCTATGCAGGATGATATTAGTGGCTACGTGGATCATAGGCCGCGGTTCTTTGATTTTGCAAATTCCAATTTCTCAGGACGTTTTATGCGGTAGCGTACGTTAGCGGGGAACGATAGCGGCTCGCGGAGGAAGTCATCAAGGCCCACCCTTGAGAAGGAGGAAGATAGACCTGGG